>NW_018021067.1:0-18561 GCF_002006095.1 Pseudomyrmex gracilis
CGGTTAGACGGTCATTATCAGACACCCTGTATATATATATATATATATATATATATATATATATATCCATTCATATATATACATACTCATATTGGGAGTACAAATTAGTTCGGTCCGTTTCCAAAAAATGGCTCCGGCTGTTGTAAATGGTTTATAGTTACAGCTGATTTTGGCGGTTTCAGAGAAGTTAGACATCTGCTAATAATATTCAGTTTATATCGCTTTGAGTTTCACACAAAAACCTTGATTTTTACTGCGTTTGAATTTTGTGTTAACCAAGCAGCATTTGCGAGAAGTTTTAATTTTCTGCTTTAATTGGAAGAAAAGTGCAGCTGAAGCCCATCGAATGCTTGTCGAAGTTTATAATGACACTGCTCCAACTGATAAATCATGTAGGGAATGGTTTCGACGTTTCCAGGATGGAGATTTCATATTTACAGACAAGCTTCGCTCTGAACAGCCAAAAAAATTCGAAGACAAAGACTTGGAGGCATTACTCGAAGAAGATCAGAGTCAAACGCAAGAGGAGCTTGCAAAATCATTGGGAGTAACTCAACAAGCCCTTTCTGTACGATTGAGAACCATGGGAATGATTCAAAAACAAGGAAATTGGGTGCCTTATGAACTGAAACCGAGAGACGTTGAAAGGCGATTTTTCACTTGCGAGTTGCTGATTCAAAGGCAACAAAGAAAAGGTTTTTTGCATCGGATTGTGACTGGAGATGAGAAGTGGATATTCTACGATAACCCTAAGAAGAAAACATACTACGCTAAGCCCGGTCAATCGTTGCCATCGACTTCAACATCAACACCAAAGCCGAATATTCCTAGTTCGAAGATCATGCTCTGTATCTGGTGGGACCAAGAGAGTATTGTTTACTATAAGCTGCTGAAACCTGGCGATTCCATTATAGGCAATCTGTATCGGTTACAATTGATTCGTTTGAGCCGTGCATTGCGAGAAAAATGGCCGAAATACGAGCAAAACCATGATAAAGTTATTTTTCTTTATGACAACGCTCGGCCTCATGTCGCAAAAGTTGTAAAAAAATATTTGGAAACGCTCAAATGGAATGTTTTACCACACCTGCCGTATTCTCCGGATATTGCTCCTTCTGATTACTGGTTGTTCCAAAAGATGCAGCACGATTTGGCAGGTCATCGGTTCACTTCTTTCGCAGAAATCGAAAATTGGCTCCAAACTTGAATCGCCTCTAAAGACGAGTCATTTTTTCGAGATGGAATTCAAAAATTGCCTGGGAGATGGGAAAAAGTAGTAGCTAGAGATAGACAATACTATAATTAATTTGTTCATTCATTTTGTTTTGAAATAAATGCAGTTGTAAACACAAAAAAACTGACCGAACTAATTTGTACTCCTAATATATATATATATATATATATATCCATCCGGGTTGTCATGACGTTTATATATTTTGCGTATGAACCTTTACAGACAGAGTGAGAGAAAACCTAAGACTCATTATTACTATATAAAATCCATGTGGAACTGTTTTCAAAATAAAAAATATGTAATGCAAGAAGACTTGGCACAGCTGCGCCGATAACTAAAGACAGAGAACGCACAAGCGAGGTAGGTACTTTATGTACTTTACAAATGGAAGTTTAATTTCATAATGTCTTTATTATTGCTGATTAAAATTTTTTTTTAAAAACTGTTTTTGAATGTTTTTTTACAAATTTGCATTGTAATGTATGTAAGCGTAGTATAACTTGCGTCTTCTCGGCACATAGCAAAGAGAATCAGATCTTGGAAGTCGTCGGCGATCCCGATTAGTGTTTTCTGTTATCTCGATAAAAATATATCTACATTTTCATGTATAAGTAGTATGTGGGCAGTCATAGCGCGTCAAAACAAACCCTGTCCACCTGGCCTCCCCACTTCTGGCGCCATTACCCCACCAGGGAGGTTTCCTCTCTCTTTGGAACCACGCCCACTAGAGGGGATAAAAATGTGACATGATTTATGATTCCATAATTTTTTATAAATTTTTTATAATTTTTAAAAATGTGTATTTGAAATTTTTTTTAGAAAAATTTGTGTAAGAGGGGAGGAAAGTTCAAGAATGTTTGAGAGTAAGGATGTAATTATTTATTAAAAGAGTATATATTTATTGAAAAATCCGTTTTGAAGCGTAGCTTGTATTGGTAATGGCGGCGCTTCGGTGTTGTTGCTTCGTGCGTTCAAACGTGTATAAGAGCAAGTTGGCGTCGGTTGAGTGAGAAAGTGTAAGGGCAGGGATGGCGTCGGTCCCGAGAAGGATCAATCAGCGTCTGAGCACTTATGGCTCCCAATGAGCGTGAAGCAGAGTTAAGGGCGTCTAGGCGAAATAAAAATCGAAATAGAAATAGGCGTCGCAAGACTGTGACTAGAAAGTCAGGGTTCTCATGTAATATAAAAAATAAATTTATGTGTCCGTTGCGGATTTTTTTTCTGAACGATTTTTATCTGCGCGAACTTGTACGTGCGAGTTGACAAGTGCGTGCCGATGAGCAAACGAGAACATAATTTTTTTTGAAGACAAAAAACGGCTTATGATGATTCGGGACAAGGCCCTCGTTAAACCTGCATGTTCGTAAGAGGTTGACAAGTGCGTGCCGTACAAAAGAGAATATAAGTTTTTGAAGATAAAAGACATAATTTATGACTCGCGCGTACTTGTTCGCGTGAGAAACTTCGAGAAAATTCTACGAGTGTTTTTGATGGATATTCAATGAATAAAATGTTTATAAAAATATGAGCGCATATGCACTCATGTGTGGGTAGCTACGACACAAGGTAAATGCGACAAAAGAAAACCTATGTGATGTACGCAGATGACATATAAAAATAATTTGTAACTTTTGAAAATAATTGGTAATCTATCGTTTATACGAAAGGGGTGATGGTGGTAAAATAAGTTGATGCTCATGCGCACAAGAGGGTAAAATTGCTATAAATAGAGCGATGTAAATACATTTTGATCATTATTCTGTTGCAAACAGTTGCGGCTGGCGCTTGAAATATCTTTTTACGCGGTGAATATTGGTTTAAAAGTGCGTAAAGTAAAAAGTGCAAAAAAATGGCGGTGAATAGTGAAAAAGAGCAAGTTGAATCCAGTTGAAAATCGTGCATGAGAATCATCAAGAAGCAAAATGAAAGGCATGAGATGCTGCTTTTCACCGTGTATGGATTAAATAATTCTCATACAAAAAGAATTCAAGTAGGATTGCTTCCTGATGTAAAGAACGGATTTTTTTATCCTGCTATTAAATTATGCGGAAATGGAACAAATATCATATGGCTCGTAGCTGACGCGTGGAAAAAATTGCAAGATACCATGCCGTTAATAAGTATGTACTTGGACGGAGGGAAATACAAGACAGAGCCGATTGTAAGAAATAATAATATCACAATTGCATTTACTACGGCATATGGAGCGAAGGCCGTATTAATTTCTCACAAAGAGTCCGGAGGAAAGGAAACATCTAACAACAAGATAATGAGAAAAGAAAATTCGGATTGTTCCAAAGCGAAGAAGCGCAAGATATTTTCCGCTTTCGTTGTTATGCAAAAAGCAACATTTCTTGGTCTGCAAAATATAGCGCAATGTGTTAACGTATACTACCATGATCATAAAATAACCGGAATTTTCTCATAAAAAGAAAAGTACATGTTTATTCTTCAAAATTCAAGTTGTCCCCTTCAAAGTAGTCCCCGTCGGCTGCGATGCACTTGTGCCAGCGTTTGATCCACCCCTCAAAGCTTTTCTGGAAGTCGGTTTTTGGTATAGCCATTAGTGCCTCCAGCAATTTTAGCTTTATTGCCTCCACACTCAAAACGAGTTCCTCGTAGTGGTTTTTTGAGTCGATTGAATAGGAAGAAGTCACATGGTGCCAGATCAGGTGAATTGGGCGGTTGTTGAATGGTATTGGTGTTGTTTTTGACGAGAAACTCACGAATATATATATATATATATATGGATTTATTGAGTCGGCCTTTCGGCCTAGAGCCAAGGGACTTGGTTTACAGATCTTCCTTAAACACTCATCCATCCACTTCTATACCCTATTCTAATTCTAATTCTACATTAACCTATGCTATCTTGTCGTCTTTTTCTTTCTTTTCCTTCCTCAACTTCTTTCCTTCATCCACGCTATGGCCTCTCTTCTTCCTTCATCACTTAAAATATCCTCCACCTTCATCCTTCCGTTCAGCTCTATATGTATGTTTATGTGCTCCAAAGTTTCTTCCTCCACCTCGCATATCTGACACCTCTTTTCTCTCTTTCAATATCTGTTTCCTTCCTCTTCATTTCCGCATCTCCACCTTGCTATCCTACTTTGGCTTCCTTTTACCCCCTTCTCTTTCAGATATCTCAGCTTTCCTATTACTTGAATATCCTTATATCTTTTGTTATATCTGGTACTCCTTATTCTGCCATCCTCCCATTGTCCAAGTCTATCTTCCTCCCTTTTCATAATCACCTTCGCTGCATTCATTCCTCTCTCTCTCAGCTCTTTCACTCCTTCCGAGCTAAAACCGTTCCTTCTCAAAAATTCCTCTCTCTCTCTGCCTACTCCACCTTTTTCTCCTTCCCTTTCTTTTTCCTTTAAACATTCTAACACTAACACCCTTTTACCTTCTCTGATCGCTTTTTCTTTGAAACCTATCGCCCTACCCCCTGTTCCTGTACTAATTTTCCCAATACATGTTTCCTTATATACTATATAGTCCGGAGTGCAGGAGTCAAGCTTCAAGGACCACTTTATAAATTTTCTCTGTACTCTCTCTAGGTCCACCCATTCTCTACACCCCCATACTTCTGCTCCATATTCTATCACCCCTAACACCAAATATCTGAACAGCCACATTTTCCTTTCAAAATCATCCTTAAATTTCCTTTCACATATTCCCCAAGTTTTCCACATTACTATATTAGTCTTTTTCTTCAACTCCTTAATGTGTCCGTCATCCTCTCCATTCTTCTTCAGCGTGTACCCCAGGTATTTAAATTCCAACACCTCCTCTATACTTTTCCCTTCCCATTTCCATTCTCTTTTCTTTCTTCTACCCCCCCTTTTACAAAACACACTACCTTGGATTTCTCCGTGTTGAGCTGCAGTTTCTTCTTCTTCAGATATTTGCTCATTCTCATCATCATTTCTTTCATTCCTTTCTCGCTCTTTGCCAGTATCACTAAATCATCTGCGTACGCCAAGGACCAAATCCTGCCTTTTCCAATTTGGATACCTCCAATCCTTCCCCTTTCCATCTCCTCCTCGACGTCTGCGATCATTATCGAAAAGAGTACGGGACTCATCGGGCACCCCTGTCTGATCCCCTTCATCGTTGTAAACCTACTCGACAATATTCCCAGCACCCTGACTGTATTCCTCGTGTACGCATAGATCTCCTTTATCCTTTCAACTAGGCTCACACCTATTCCTTTTTCCTCCATCGCTTTCCACAATACCTCCCTATCTACCTTATCAAATGCAGCCTTCAAATCCATAAAGAATCCTAGTATCTTGCCTTTCTTCTTTCCTAATTCTCTCTTTATTAAATGTTGTAAAATGTAGATATTGTCCATCGTACTCCTTCCCNTNCTGAACCCCGCTTGTGTTTCCTGCAACACCTTCTTTCTCTCCATTTCTTCNACTAGTCTTGCTGTTAGTATCCCAGCGTATATTTTGTATGCTGTACTCGTCAAGGTTATTCCTCTATAGTTCTCTACTTCCCCTGTGTTACCTTTTTTATGTATTGGTATTATTACTCCTTCTCTCCACTCCTCCAGGAATCCTTCGCCTTTCCAAACTCTCCTTATTAACTCTTTTAGCTTTTCTCTTACTTGTCCTTTGCTATAAATCCATGCTTCATTCATTATCCCATCCACTCCTGCCGCTTTCCCTTTTTTCATCTTTCTTATTTGTCTTTCTATCTCTTCATCTTCTAGGTCTTCCTCCATATCCTCTTCTCCTCTATACATCTCTTCCTTCTCTTCATCTCTTACCTTAACTTCTTTACGTCTCTCTAATAGCTGTGAGAAGTGATTTTCCCACTCCTCCATCTGTATATCCTTATTTATGCGGTTTAATTTCTTTCTTTCTCTGTTGATTACTCCCCATATCTGCTTTTCTGTTTTTAAACTTTTTACTTCCTCTTCAAATTGCTTCAGCTTCACCGCTTCCTTCTCCCTACATAGCTCCCTAAAATTCTTCCTCAGAACTACATAATCTTCTCTTTCAATCCTGCCTTGCCTCCATATCCAGTATGCTTTTTTCACCTTTCTCTTCAAGCTTCTACACTCTCTGTCCCACCAGTCCTTCTCCCCTACTTTCCTCCTTCTTGCTCTGCCTCTCTTAATACTCCAGCATTCCTTTACCCCCTTCTTTAAATTTTCCCATAACTCCTCCACGCTTTCTCCTTCTATGTTCATTCCGTTGCATCCTTCCTTGTATCTCTTAATGCTCTCTTCATTGCACTATTTCCTTAAAAACTTCATTGGTCCTCGCTTCTTCCTTCTCCATTTTCCTTATCAATGTCACCTCCAACGGTTGGTGATCCGACTCCACTCTTGTTCCTACCTTCAAGAGAAACTCACGAATAATCAACGCATTATGAGATGGCGCATTATTGTCATGGAGAATCCACGAGTTGTTGCCCTACAAAGCAGGTCTTTTTTTGCGGATAGCTTCGCGTAACCGTTTCATAACTCCTAGGTAATATTTAATAAGGTAAATTAATTATTTAATAAGGTAATATTTAAGATTTCATCGACGTTTTCATCAGTTTTCGATGTCGATGGCCTCCCAGGACGAGCATCGTCCTCAACAGCCTCACGACCACTTTTAAAGCGTTCATACCACTGGTACACCTATGTTTTCGATAGAGTATCGTCACCATAACACTTTTGTAACATTTTTAATGTGTCGGAACACTTAATTTCATTTTTATAGCAAAATTTAATGCAAGAACGTTGTTCAAGTTTTGAATCCATTTTAAAAATCGCCGCGACGTAAAAACTTGATGTAAAGAAATCACTGTCATAAAGGTAAATGAACAGCTGATAAGCAGAAGCTTGGCATGGGTGTCCGTAACAGTGCTGCCAACGTGACACAAACAACAGAATTCTAAACCGATAAGCCCGCGAGGTTTAAATTAAAAATTCCGGTTATTTTTTGATCATGGTAGTATATAGAACACTTGGATGCGTTAGCATCCAGCGTTAGCGAATGTTCCAAGTATTTAATACAAGAAACAGAATTGTTACTCTCGAAAGCCTATATAAACGCAGACATTATCAAATTAACAATTAAAAGTAATTACAGCAATATCGAACATGCTGTACAGACGCAAATTAAAAATTTCTAGATACGTACTTTACCTTGGTATTTCTAGAAATGTGTACACTTTATTTGGATAATATTGTTCAAATTATTTTAGCAAAGCATTAGAAATAATGTCTTCTCTCTCGATTTGTATACAAAAATATATTTCAATGTGAATAAAAATTGAAATATGGTGTCTTTCTATAAAATATATATATTGTGTTTTATTTTCCCTGCACGAAACCCGTCCTATTCGCACGCACTTTATTGAAAAACGAAAACTTAGAACAAAATTTTTGCGGCATTCCCGCGCATAGAAAATAAATGAAAATTCTTTGATATAAGCTGTTTTTATATCACGCATTCTGCCGCTGCTGCAACGTGTTTTCTCGTACGTGTCTATCTCGAAAAATTTTGCGAGAAAGTTTCTCATAGTGCAATTTCAAAGTCAGAAATCAAAGGTCCATATATCGCAAGTCCTTCGGTTGTCTATTGCGAATCAGGGATGTAAATCTCCGTTTTTATGGAAACGGAGCTAATGTGTCTCATCCTGTTGACAAAAAATAGTGGAAACTATGTCTGAGTAACAGACGGTCAATGCCAATACGTGACATCTTAGGATCATTTTTTCATCTACGAAGAATTTATTTTAGGGTTGTAAAATCAATGTCAACTTTATGGAAAAGCAAAAACAGATTTTTTCTTACCGCTGGCACAAAAAATAATAAAAACTTTATAACATTTCCGAGTAACAGCCGGTTTGTCAGTTTGTGACATCCTAGCTCAACTCTCACTTTATAATTTTTGGGGGTGAAACAGCGTATAAAAGATCTGTTGCAAAGAGAACAAAACACAGTCTGAGTTCAGAGCAAGAATCAGTCAGTTCTCCAGTGAAAAATAAGCAGTGAGTATCAGAATTCTAAGTAAGTTTGTTTGTGTAAGCACTATTTTTGTGTAGTGTACAAATATATTTTTATTACAAAAATGTCGGCAAAAACAATGCAAGACATTGCAACGCATGTAATGCAATGTACATTTGACGTATTTATGTCAATGCATATGCGGAGTGTGTTGCTGCGTATACGAGAAAATGCAGGCAACATAGATTTGTTCTATCAAATCGCGCATCGGATATCTAATACGTTCCTCGCAACATTGCAGTCACGCGCTGGGATATTTTGATGAAGATTCACGATTATTGCACATCGCGAGCGAAGTAGTGGAATTTCGCGCGGCGCTCCAGCATGATGAACAAGATGTGCAAGGATTAATCGCACGAATGATGCGCGATAATATGGGTGAGTAAAAGTTTTATTTTTGTAAGAATATTATTTTTACATTTGTGAAACTGTTTTGATATACCGCATGTTTTATTTACTTTAGTGAACAATCGTAACGAGGTAATCGTAGCGCCGGCAAACGAAGAAGCTGCAGCGATGCCACCCCGTTTTGCTTCTTGTCAGCAGCAGCAAGTTGCGAGCGTATCGCCTCGTGTGGAACCTCGGGCGGTAGCCAGGGTGTTGTCAATGCAACGCCCTGCTTCTACGGCCCAACGTCGCCGACAAGAGGGGGCAGAAGAAGCAAATGAACCTCCGCTGCGTAAGTTTACAACCAATAAAACAAGAATTACTAACTTTTAGAATAAAAATATATCAACTAGTGATTTTCACATTTTAGGAAGAGCCCGTAGAGATAAAGCGGAGCTTTCTCCTCCTCCTCCTTCTCCTCTCGCCTCTAATTCCGGTAAGTAAACTATCTCTAAATAATTAAACAATGAGAAATATAAAGAAATTATATATAAACTGTTATATTGATTTTTTAGATGAAGACGTGCAAATACTGATGCACATACGGCCTGATGGAAATATCAACAATCAGCAGCAACAGGCCGAAGCGGAAGAGGAACGGGCGTACGAATTACGAAGAAGGCTGGTGGACGAAGAGCTTGCAGACATCTTTGAGCGGGAAACGATCCATTTGTCAGAGTTCAGTGAGGACAACGACAACAACGCCGTCGATGAGCGCGACGAAGACGCCGACGATGAGCGCGACGACGACGACGACGACGACACCGACGATGATAATGGCGATGATAATGCCGACAAAGACGCCGACGATGAGCGTGACGAAGACGCCGACAACGATGAAGATTCCATCGCGGAAGGTTAGAATAGATGTATATAATTGTATATAGGAGTATATAATTGTATATAAGTGGTATATAATTTGATGTAATAAAAAAAATAAAAGATCCAATGTTACTCATGTTACAATAAATATATACATATGTATATATAGCTGTTAATTCGATGTCGTAATTTCACCTTCTTCCCAATATAAACTTTAGAATAAAACTAAGAAATATAAAGTATAAAATAATAGTTACAATCCGTTACACTGTTGATAAAATAAAGATACAAACTAAATAAAGATAAAAAATTAGAAACAATAAAAATTATTGAGAAAAGATAAAACGTGCGATTAAATAATAAAAAGAAAAATTTGATCTTTTATTCTGTGTAACACCAATTAATATACTTAAAGTTTTAATATTGTTGTACTAAGCTATTTTTATTTACAGTACAATAAGGGGATGGAACTGTAAATGTTGCGCAGGAAAATAGTAGTGAACAGAACGGCACCAACAACGAGCGCAGCAACAGTGACGTCGACGACATCACCAACACCGCCGAGCGTTACACCGGCAGCAGCAGTGCTACTCCCGCCACCCCCGACAGTGCTGCCGATGACGAGAGAAGCGAACAGATTGGTGAAAATAATAATTATTCATTAATTCGCTCGTGAAATTGTCAAGAAATTGAGTTGAAAGGCCGATCCGAGCAGTAAAATACAAGTTGGTCGTGTATCACAAATAGTCTTTATTAATTTCACAGACGTTTTGGTCACTGGTTTGGACCTTCTTCTCAGTGTATACAAATGTGATCTAATAATAAATTAAAGAGTATAAGCGCAAAACGTAATGAAACAGAAAAAACCGTGATTACAAATGAAAAAAAATTTTTTCTAAGTAAAAAATGTAATACATACTTCAAAAAGATAACACGCGAGCAGACAGCATCTAAAACAGTCAAGCACAGGACACTGTGTACTGGCGCGCAATCTCAACATACAACAATATATACCGATTTCCCCACCATTATCTTATATACAAACATGTTCATATCAATAACACAGAGAGACAAATATCAATCTGAAAACATATTTAAACTAACGGATTATCTTTTAGATTTAAACAGATCTAAGAAAGAAAAATAAGGTTTAAGTTTGTCGGTATCAGATTTGACATTTATCGGATTGTCTTGTAACTGAATGTGGAGCATTTCTGAAATAGATCTCTTGTAAAAAAATATTTTTTAATCTAAAATTTTAACATCGTTTCAAATAAAATCGTAATTATTATTTAAACGATGTTCAGTAACAACCGATAAAATATTTGAATTTTTATTAATCTGATTCCTATGCTCCTTAATTCTAGTTTTTAACATTCTCTTCGTCTGTCCAACATAAGAAGCATTACAATTGTTACAATTAATTTGATACACCACATCTTTATTTTGATCATGATCTATTTTATCCTTACCAACCTTACCAACCTTTACAAATTCACTCAATTTGTTTAGACTTTGAAATGCCATCGAAGTTTCCTTAGATTTTTTGAACCACTTAGAAAATGACATAGACAAATCAGTCAAATAAGGCATAACATAATATTTAATATTAGTCTCACAATCATTGGACAGTGGGACAGTCTTATTAATACGTAAATTCAATTTGTCATTAATTAAGAACTTGATTCTATTTCTGATTGTCTTAAAGATAAAATGTAATGGATAGTTATTCTTGAGAAGAACTTCAATCATAAATTTAAAATTATCTTCATGGTAGCAAGGGTCAGATAATAAAAAAACTCTATCAACCATACTTATAATAGTACCGATTTTTTGTGATTTTGGATGGGAAGAATAAAAGTTCAAATATCTCTCTGAAAAAGTTGATTTGTGATACCAATCAAAACTTAATTTGCCATCAAAATTTAAAATCTTAACGTCTAGAAAACTTAAAAAATTGTTTTTTTGTACTTCTATTGTAAATTGTAATCTATTATGATAACTATTAAAAATGTCCAATAATAACTGTAAACTGTCATTAGGTGCAGTCAAAATGATATCGTCAACATATCTGAAGTAAAATAAAGGTTTGAAGTTCAATTTTTTTTAAACCGATTTCTCTAAATCCTGCATCGCAATATCAGCCACTATTGGAGATAATGGGAAATCCATTGGCATACCGAAGATTTGTCTATAAATTGTATTATCAAAAAATTTTTTTTTATTTGTAATCACGGTGTTTTCTTTTTCAATACGTTTTGCGCTTATACTCTTTAATTTCTTATTAGATCACATTTGTATACACTAAAGAAGGTCCAAACCAGTGACCGAAACGTCTGTGAAATTAATAAAGACTATTTGTGATACACGACTAACTTGTATTTTACTACTCGGATCGGCCTTTCAACTCAATTTCTTGACAATTTCACGAGCGAATTAATGATTAATCCACGCCGGCTGAAAATGAGGCGTTCTACAGCTATCCAAATTTTTTTGTTTTTCGATTTCATCACCATATATTGTGGAATTATCAGCGCGAACTTATTGAAAAATTGGATATCAATTAATTTTAAGATTATTAACGTTCGAACTTCTCCTTACAACGCCAACGGGCACAGGAGTTGATGGAGAGAGCGGGCGTCACAATTCCGGAGGAGGGCTGCGGTATGAGGGAAATTGAGCGATTTCATCGGTACCTTGCCGGCGAGGGAATAGCTATAATTGTTTACGCCTCGTCTTCTTTCGCAAACAGCGGAAAACCGTTGTACGACGGTGGTGCGTTGCTCGCCTCTTTCGGACGCGAATCCTTGCTACGTTTAAATATTCTTTATTGCGAGGGCTATTGTCCAAATTTAAATTTAAGAGCGGTGGCGGGGAGCAGGAGATACTGCATTCCTTGCAACCTGCCTTATCGCTCCGAACGCGAGGAGTTCATCGATGCTCGCATAAATGTCTGCGTTGTCGCGGTGTGCCGTCGTGCGAAACGGAAGAAGTTAAATTAATTCGATGCGAGCAATGTAAGAAAATGTTTTACGGGCTCGAGTGTCTCGAGCGTCACCGAGCCGAAAAATCGTACGGAGACGGTTGCGTGTGCAGCGCCTTGCAATTTTGTGACGATTGCGGCGTTTGTACAGAACGGGTGCGGAGCACAAATGCGGCGTCGTGTTTTGTAACATTTGCAGGTCGCGTCAAGATGTGAACCATCTTTGTTATATTCGACCTTCCGCACGCGAAAATTTCACTGGCAAAGAGAAAAACGCGCGCGTCGCATTCGTGTTCTACGATTTCGAGACCCGACAGGACGAGACGCTCAAAGGTACAACGTCTGTAAAAATTCACGTGCCTAGTCTTTGCGTCGCGCAACAGATTTGCGTCATGTGCGCAAATGAGGACATGACGGTACGTTGCCGGTGGTGCGGAGTGCGCGAATTCGTGTTCCGCGATGATCCGGTGAGGCGATTCGTCGATTTCGTTACGAGAACGACAAAATGTTTCAAGCAGATTATCTGCATCGCGCACAATGTCGAGGCGTTCGACGCGCAGTTGATCTTTCGTTACATCACGGAAAAACGTGTCGATTTGGATCCACGAGTGATATTAAACGGGATGAAGACCATTGTATTAACGGCCGGGCATACGAAATTTATTGACACCATCAACTATATGCCGATGCGTTTGTCACCTTTGCCGAAGGCTTTCGGTTTGCGGGGCGGGGTGGAAAAGCGATATTTTCCGCATTTATTTAACACTTACGCGAATCAGTCGTACGTCGGACCGATACCAGCCATTAAATATTACTCGCCGGATAGTATGTCTAGCGAAGAACGCAAACGTTTTTTGTCATGGCACGCGGAACAGACGCACGAAAACGCAGTTTTTGACTTTCATCGCGAGATAGAGCGTTATTGTCGTAACGACGGTGATATTTTGCGGCGAGCGTGCATGGCCTTCCGCAAGATATTTCTCGAGCGTGGAAACGTATGTCCGTTCGAAGAATGCACGACCATTGCTTTTACATGTATGCGAGTTTTTCGTAAAAACTTTTTAGTGAAGAAGAAATCGGCGTCATTCCTCGCGGCGGATATTACCTCGCAGATACGCAATCCCGCAAAACTCTGCAGTGGCTGGTGTGGAAGGAGCGCAAGCTCGGCCACACCATTGTTCACGCGGGTCACGGGCGAGAACATCGTATCGCGAAAGTCGGAGGCATTCCCGTCGACGAGTATTACGAGACGGCAAACGGTGAGCGTCACGTGTTGCAATACCACGGCTGCTTTTGGCACGGGTGTCCCGCGTGTTTTCAAACGGAACGCGAAGAACGTCTCTGCACGGGGGAACGCGAAGTGTACGACACGATGAATTCGCGATACGAGCGTACACTGACAACGTCATGGCGTCTTCGCAAACGGGGCTACATCGTGACAGAGAAATGGAAGTGCGCTTTTGATCGCGATATGCGGAAAAATCGCAAAATGCGAGCGTTTTTAGACCACCATCCATGCTTGCAGCTGAACCGCTCTCACCGCGTGACGCGTTTTTTGGCGGTCGAACGGGAAACATCGCGATTCGGCGCGAAGTTACGGGTACGGAGAAGATACGTTACGTAGACGTGTGTTCTCTATACCCTTACGTAACCTCTATAACCTAACCTAACCCTGACCTTACGTGTTGAAAACCGGCGCTTTCCCGATTGGACATCCGAAAATTCTCGTCGGAGAGAAAGAGTGCGCCTCGCTCATCGGGGCGATGCCCGATGTCGATTTTTCCGCGAGAGGCTTGTGCGTTGTAGAGTGCTCTTTCCGCGCAATCTCTTACACCCTGTACTCCCGTATCGTGTACAGGGCAAACTGCTGTTCGCTTTGTGCCGCAGTTGCTGCGAAAACTTCTCACAGACTCAGTGCTTGCACGAAAATACGCGCGATCGTAAATTCAAAGGCGTGTGGGTATCCTGTAAATTACGCATAGCTGTGGAGAAGGGTTATCTTGTAATTGCGGTGAGCGAGATATGGCAATACGAGACGATCCGATACGACGCTGATACGCGTCAGGGAGGATTATTTGCCGAATACATATACTGTTTTCTCAAATTGAAGCAAGAGGTGAGTGGATGGCCGAGCAAATGCGTGGACAAACAATCTAAGGAACGATATCTTCGAGAATACGAAGCAGTCGAGTGTATCGCTCTAGATAGAGCAAACATTGCGCAAAATCCGGGTTTACGCTTGGTCGCAAAGCTGCGCCTCAATTCGTTTTGAGGAAAATTCGAGCAACGATCGAATCTGACGAGTACTGAGGTGGTAAAGACGCAGGAACGTCTCGTATCGCTATTGTTGAGCCCCGAGCACGAGGTAACCGATATATTACCTGTGAATAACGTGGTAATATATGTTTCGTGGCGAATGCGGGACAAGGCGGTCGTACCCTCTTCGATTACCAACGTGATAATAGCGGCGTACACGACGGCATAGGCGCGATTGAAACTGTACAAATATTTAGAACGTTTAGGTGAGCGTGTTCTTTATTACGATACAGATTCGTGTATTTATGTAAGCAGCAAAAAACTCGGCGAATACGAACCGCGTACGGGGAAGTTCTTGGCCGATATGACGGACGAGCTCGAAGGCTACGGGTAGTTACATTGAGTCGTTTGTATCCGGTGGTCCAAAATTTTACGCGTACGTAATTCGTACTCCGGACGATGGCGCGCGAGAGATGAGGAAAATCAAAAAACCAACTCTCAATTCCGCAACCTCCCGCATAATTAATTTCAATAGCGTTAGAGAAATGTTAATACGAAGAGAGAGAAAAGAAGAAAATGAGTCGATAAATCTGCATTTTAGAGCGATTCGTCGTAGTTTGTTTCACGATGTTGTGATGCGGGATGAATAAAAAATTTGCTCGCCGGTTTTGCTGAAGCGTAGATTCATCGACGAGCGATACTCCGTTTCATACGGCTACTTGGAATAAGACTTTTTTCCGCGCATTCTCTTGTAAATAGTTTGTATATTGTAAACGTATTAGTAAGAGTTAAAAATTGTGTATATATGTTTTCCGTCCAAATGGGTCATAATGTAACCAAGCGCTTTGTACAATAAAAGAAAAATATGTAAGTTATTTTAACAATCGAGTGTAAAAATAAGGTTATAAAATGCAAGATTTTTTGTAAATGTTAGTAGATTAAGCAATATGTACACATTTTGTACAACGTAATATTTTAGTGTTATTAAATTTTTATTAAAAACAAACTTAAAAGATTGCTTTTTTCCGATGTTTGTTTTCTTTTATCCTTAGAAACTGCCTTTTTGATAGAACCTCAACAACGCTATAAGCTTATTGGCGCGCGCGTTTGACGAGCTTAATTTTGCGCGCGCGACAATAAGCTGATTTTTCATGAAAACAGCTTTTCAATTACCCGGAATAAGCTCATTGTCCGTTGCCGCGACGAAAATTAGCTCGTTGTCGCGGCAAAACGCGCTGAACCGCGGCCGCCGCGAAGTCTCCACGCGCGATGGTGAGCTCATCGTCGTCGCAAACCAAAAACAATTTAATTTAAGAGAATTACGAGCGGCAATTCGCACAGTCTTCGAAATAAACGTCCGCTAAAAACATCTCTGGACGTCCATCGTTTGCGGTCCTACGGGATGCGGGAAAACAATTTTTGTAAAGACTTTTCTCCGTTATTTGCCGGAAATGGCGACTGTTCAATTTGGGAGAATTTTATTTTATTACGGCGAGTGGCAAGAAGCCTATCTTCAATTACAACGCGAGATGACGGGAAAATGTAAAATCGAGTTTCGCGAAGGACTACCGCGCTCGGAAGATTATTCGAACGATCCGCTCTGTGCAAAATTAATAATAATCGACGATCTTATGCGAGAATCGTTGTCGTGCGAAGTGATCGTGGATTTGTTTACTAAAAATAGCCATCATAAAAATCTTAGCGTTATACTAATTTCACAGAATCTTTTTCATCAGGGACGCGGTCAACGCGATATTTCGCTGAATGCAACTTACATTGTGGTTTTCAAGAACCCGCGCGATCGCGCGCAAATTCGCCATCTCGCGCGTCAAGTCTATCCCGACGAGGCAAAGTTTTTGGAAGAGGCGTACTACGACGCCACTTCGCAACTACACGGCTATTTACTGCTCGATTTAAAACATTCGACACATGTCAAATATCGTTTTCGAACGTGTATCTTTCCCAACGATCCGCGTCATTACGTGTACATACCCCGCAGATCCCTTACGTAAAAACATGTGTATAAAAACCCAAAGCACACGAGCAAAGAGCATCATGTGAAGCTACAATTCCGTCGGCGACGAAAAAATAGCAGCGGAAGAAGCAACAAAGAGCGCATATTAGAGCTAAACGCTCTCTCGGTGAGAAAAACATCTGTCTACTGAAGGCTCTGTGTCTTGTAAATAAAAATCAGCGCGCTGCTTTTTTGCGAAACGCTGATAACAAATTCATTGCGTGTATTTGCGAGTGCGTTCAAAATACGCTCAAAGGTAACGTACCGCTCGAAAAAAAAGAAAAGAACTGCCTAATTCAATACAAAACGGCGCTGCGCCGTATCGCGGAACGAAGAGGTACTTGGAAATAGGAGAGAAAGCTGGTGGTGCAACAAAGAGGTTTTTTCCCGCACATCATCGGGCCCATACTCAAAGCTTTATTATTTCGAATTATCGAGTAATTATGGAACGGGCTAAAAAAATGATGCTAATTTTTACGGATAATCTCGACAGAATCCAACAACAAATGACGGAAAAAAATACGGGGACTACCGCTGCTAATACCACCCGCACTCCCAGAACCGTGCTCTCGCGTCTCGACGCGGAAAGAAGACGTATTCTTGATTCCCCTGTTGATGAAGGTGAAAAATGGAAATTGTACAGCAAAGTACGTCGTCGATATCTATATTTTATCCGAAAAGCGAGAAAGCGTTCCCGCAAAGAAGAAGATCCATCCGTGGCGGAAACAACTGCTGTGACTGGTGAAGAAAGGGAAGAGGAGGAGGACGTAGAAATGAGAGAACTCTTTCACGACGCGGAAGAACCAATGGACGCTTTGCCTCAAACATCCTCTGTTTTACCAAAACATTATTCAACACCCTTGCGACACAATAATAATAATAATCAATATCAACAGATTAATCAGTCAACTCCGAAGAAAAATGTATCGTTTGCAAATATTTCATGTAACAACAGCAGCGCACCGAGCTCTTGCAAACGAAAAACTATAACATAATAGAAACAATTCCAAAAACTTACCGCCCCAAAGCGCAAATGCTTTTGAATCATCTGATCGAAACGGCTGTTCCTGTCAAGATCACATGGAACAAACGCGGCGTCATGACTAAGAGTCCAGAATTGGTAAGAGCAAATATTGTGGAACTCGTAAACGATGCAATGCAAGAAAAAAAACCGCTGGAATAATGAGAGCCATTCATTTCGCTCATTTACTTCGCGACATAAACACGCTTCCTCAATACGTGGGAAATCTTAAATGTTTACGCTTCTTGCGAAAAGGAGAATAAAGAACAAAGCGCAAATCTCCGCATAGCATTGAACAAGCAGAAAAAGTCGAAGAGGAAGAAGAAGGATAGGATTACCGCGCCACCGACAAGAACAAGAAAAAGATACAAATCGGAAGTCCGAAACGGCTGCTCACTTGGGATAAAATGTAAACAAAACGCTTGCCAAGTTGTATTATAATCTCGCGCATTGCGCCGGTTACTCGTCGACGGAAAAGTTGTCGCAAGCCGCTAAACCGAATTACTCGCGCGAGGACGTTGTTCGCTGGCTTTGTTCGCAAGATGCTTACACGCTACATCGTCCCGTGCGGCGAAAATTTCCTCAACTACATTACAACGTAACGAATATCGACAATCTCTGGGAGGCTGATTTGATAGAATTGCGAAATTTGCGAAGTTATAACGACGGATATTGCTATCTACGGTAATTATGCAGTTATACGGACTATTTTCCGATCTCAACAATTTTGACATATGTTATCAAGGTCACCTCCCTGAATAATAATATGAAGGTTTTAGCCGTCGCTCATTGTTTATAAAAAACTTATGAACAAAAAAAGTTTCAT
>NW_018021067.1:19111-24814 GCF_002006095.1 Pseudomyrmex gracilis
TGTACATTGAAAGAGTAAACATGTTGTTCCTATCGGAGCATTACATACCTACGTACGACCTTGACATATTATATCAACATACGTCTTTGGTTTGATTTCCTCATTGACAACATGTATAGCTTGCCAGTTCGTGTCGAACCTGGAAAGTGTATGCGTGGAAGAAGTGTGTTCCGCCCCCCCTGCGGGGGGGCTCCACTATCCAAAAACTAGACACATAGGTTTGGGTTAAACCTCGTTTTGCGTGAGAAATGCATGCGTGGATGCAATGAAACTGCGATTACGTCGCTATATGATTTGTTTTGATTTCTTCGTTGCGATACACATATATACCTATTATTTTCACGAGAGGGGAGCAGGGAGGAGGGGCGAAGCCCCTCCACCTGCGGGGGGGCGCAGCCCCCCCCTGCCTACACCCTTCCAACATAAAAAAAATGTACATGATGTCGGGAAAACAAATTTCTTTATGAAACTTTTTTTGTTCATAACTTTTTTCTAAACAATGACCGCCGGATAAAACCTGCGGAACCTTACTCGGGGCCACGACATTGACAATATATCCTAAGCTCAAAATCATCGGAAACTGCTCCCCTTTTCTGCAGTTTTACCGAGCGTTTCAATAGAACGCTAAAAGGGCGCACGTGGCGCTATTTCACGCACAAAAACACGAAACGTTACCTCGATGTCTTGCAGGATATCGTGCACGCGTACAACCATACGCCGTACTTTTTCATACGCATGAAACCCGCGGATGTTACGGTGGAAAACGCGAATATTGCGCGCGAAAACACGTAGCATCGCTGGAAAAAACAGCAAGCGAAAGCAGCTAAATACTCCGTCGGCGATCTCGTACGTGTCAGTAGAGTAAAAGCCGCCTTTGAGAAGGGATACAAAGCCAAGTGGAAAGAAGAGATATTTCGAATTCATCGTGTTCTCGAGTGGGGAAATCCACGCGTTTACGAGCTGAGTGATTTAGCGGATGAAGTTATAGACGGAATTTTCTACGAGCAAGAACTGGCTCCTGTTGTTAAAAACCTACAAGAAGAAACTTTCATCGTTGATTGGGTGATAAAGAGCAAAGGTCGGGGACGTAATAGACAACTGCTAGTCAGTTGGCAAGGTTATCCGTCTAAATTTGACTCGTGGATTCCGGCTTCGAGTTTAACAACGCGTGTACAAGGCGACGACACTGATGGCGACAATGATGATGACAATGGAAGAACACTTTTTCGTAGTTCTCCCGAGCAATAGCAGTTTGCTTTTCTTCCCGCACAACACCACTTCGTATTTACCCCGCCGTATAGATATGCAGGGAAAATAGGAAGTTGCTCTCAGCGAGATTCAGTTTCCTTCTAGTTTTTTACATTTACGCGAAGATGAAGCTCTGAATACCTTTCCTAACGGCGATATTTTGTTAGTTAACATTTCAATATCAGGAATTTATTCTTCAGAAGCTGATTTTATAGAAGCTATAAATCATTCCTGCTCTCAAGAAAAATCACATATTACATGGTCACTGAATCCACTATATGGTAATAAAGTTTCTATATCGCTTACATGTAAAAAAGACAAATGCAATCAAATTTATAGTGTAAAGCTTAGCGACATATTGTGTCGTATACTCGGATTTGAATCATCCTCTGTTAAAACACCTTTTGTAGTAGACAGGGTTGCCGGTGACAATAGTCTTTAACCAGTCAGCTTGGCCCTTGCTATCACTGACAAGTTATTCGTTTATTGCGACATTTGCGAGCCATACATAACCGGCAATGCGCTAACACCGCTTCTTCGAATAGTTACTAACAATACCACAAATAAGTACGGTTCTAATCAGGTGAAACATTACTCGTTTGGGAATTATATTTTGCTTTGTAAAACAAATTTCCGCGTGATAGAAATAGATATAAGAGATCAGTTTGGTAAATTTATTCCATTCGAATTCAGCACGTTGACGGTAACGTTACACTTTAAACGCGTATTCAAGTAGAATATGGCTCATTATATGAAATATTACGAGATGCAGAGCGGGAGCGGCATTCCGAGAGTTTTCACGGAATCGACGTATCAGCGTGGTCACGGTATCGGAAGCTTTCTCGGCGGATTGTTCAGGACGGTGCTTTTCTACCTGGCTAGCGAAGCGCGCGTGATCGAAAAAGAAGCTCTACGCGCCGGTGTAAGAATACTAGACGATGTGAGGGATAACAATATTCCGCTAAAAAAAGCAGTTAACAGTCATTTCAAAGAATCACGTGACAATCTCAAACAACAAGCAAAAGAAAAAATAACCAGCTTAATGCGAGGGTCGGGATATATACTCCTTGCGAAGAAACTCCCGGGCCAGTTTAACCCTGGTAAGCTCCCCGTTCACTTCGCAATCAAGCGTCGCCGTCGTGCTAGTAGTGCCAACAAGAAATAAGCTTCTGTGCGGAGAAAAAAGAAAACTCGAGCTATTAAACGCTTAACAAGTAGAGAAATTCAAAATAAGAAGAAAAAGAAGAAGAAGCGCGCAACAAAAACTAGCAAACGCCGCGTGAGCAAGAAACGAACCGTGAGCGATATATTCTCGTAGACGAAGCAAAATGTCTTTTCTCCATACTTACTCGTGTGAGTGTTTCAAAAGCGAACTTGATCTTTTCATTCTATCGCCCACTCAGACCAGTATCGAGAGTTCGCAATGAATTCATTACAAACCTTTGTCGACTCTTGCGGACGACGCCCCCGTTGAGTTTGTCGTACCGGGACATGGTGAAGATTACATAGATCTCGCGCATACTCTTCTCAGTCTTCGCGTGATATTGCAAACTCCCGTGAAGCAGCAGTTACTCCGCCTACTTCGATTACAACTTTTAGCGCCACTGCTGCAGAACAAAAAGTAGGGCTTGTAAATAACTTTTTACATTCCATGTTCAATCAAATCGATGTGTACTTCAATCAGAAGCTTGTGTCGCCTCCAAACAATGCTTGCGCGTATAGAGCCTATTTCGAGACATTGTTGAATTATTCTTCAGAGGTAAAATCCTCTCATCTTACCACCTGTTTATGAAATAGCGATCCTCCGGGGCTGTTGGATGCCGAGTTTGATGCTCCAACTGAGAACCCCGCTCTCGTGAGACATATGCAGTATTTTAAAAATAACCGTGCTATGGATCTCATATGACATCTACATTGCGACGTTTTCAATCAGAATAAATTTTTGATTAATGGCGTGGAAATGCGCTTAAGACTCATCCGGTCAAAGGATTCTTTCAGTCTCATGGAACTTACGCAACAGACAAATGTTCGTATTGTAGATGCCACCTTGATCATGAGAAGAGCAAAACTAAGCGCTGGAGTTTTATTAGCTCACGCTAAAATGCTGAGCAAAACCACTGCCAAGTACTTTCACGAGAGTTAAAGTTAAATCGTTTACGATCCACAGAGGAGTCGTGGAAGAATCAAGTGACAACGCCATACTCAGTCAACTGCCGAAACGGGTGATACTTGGTTTTGTCGAAAATAAAGCGTTTAACGGCGATAGTAAACTTAATCCGTTTAATTTTAAAAATTTTAATATAAATTTCCTGTTGCTTTACGTCGATGGAATTCAAGTCCCTACTAGACCGTTACAACCTTCTTTTCCAAAGGACTCTTCTCTCTACATCAAGGCTTTTCATACTCTTTTCTCAGGAACGGGTATTCGTTTTCTAAACGAAGGCAATGCTATAAGCAGAGATGCTCACGGATACACACTCTTCGCTTTTGATCTCACTGCCGATTTATTGGCCAATTGCGTTGAACATTGGAATCTCGTAAAGCACGGTAATTTGCGAATTGAAGCACGGTTCGAAAAAGCTCTCGAAACGACTATTAACTGGCTTGTTTATGCGGAATTCGACAGTGTTTTGGAAATCGATTCTTCGCGCCAAATCATTGTAGATTATAACGGATAATTATATTCCCGCACATGCGTAAAACCAAGATATTTTCCCCCACTTCATTTTTCCCACTTTTCTACGCCTTTTGTGGAGAATTTTCAGTTTTGTTCTAGTCTCCGATATCTTCGCTTTGTTTTGACGATGTCCGAGTATAAAGGTGCTGTGATCATAGAAATGCAAGGATTTCGCGGCGTCGTGTGTGAATTTATTCCAAAAGAAGTGGCGTATGTCGCGGTAGACCGACCGATTTTTGGAAACTGGATCTTGATGCCTCCGTTCTCGTTCACCGAATTACCACAAAAATCAAAACAATGCAACGAGTGGCTTACACAAATTTATCACGGTATCGAATGGTTTGACGGTGAAACCAAACTCAAATGTCTCACGAGACATCTTCGAGAAGTCACCAAATACGCTCCCGTCATCTACACCAGAAGCAAAGAAAAAATGGATTTCTTAGAAAANCTTCTGTCTAAAAACATATATAATCTGGAAGCTCTTTCTCCGTCGTTCAAATCCATCTCGAAAAGCAAAGAGAACATATCACAATGTTCATATCACGGAGTTCGCTCATTGAACATTAGTTGCGCTCTACGTAACGCTTTTCGGTTAAAACGTTGGTTAAACCTAAACAGCGTTGTACTTGAAGAAAAAGAACATTTCGATAGCGGTTTCGTCAGCGATGAGACCAGCATAATACAATTTGACGACATCAAAACGGAGGAGGAGAAGGAGGAAAAAGAATAACTAACAGAAGAAGAAGATACGCGCAGTGAAGTCGATTGCCCACCGAAAACCTCTTGCCTAAACAACGCCGCTGTATAAACAAAGGTACAATAGGAATTCACGCAAGTCACTCCGCATTCTCGCGACTATCTGTATCAAAATAATGAATACGTAAGAAATATTGCAAGCTTTTTGACAACTGCAAATATCTGGACACAAGGGAGTTTATCCAGCCGACAAATTGCCCAGGGTATAAACGAAGTGGACAGCAATCGTCGCTAACGCAGACAATCACAATCAACCAGGAACCCACTGGGGGTAAATATATAGAAAAGGTCACCCCCCTCCGATTTCAATGAGCTTGACATATGTTGTCAAGGACACCTTCCTGAGTAACAATCCGTAAATTTTAGCCGTCTCTCGTTGTTAATAAAAAAGTTATNAACAATTGAAGTTTGAAAACTAAGGCTATATTATGATGTACTTACATATAAATATATATATATTTACACATACATAAATATACATATATATATAATATGTATATATAAATGTATATGTAGCGTCACAGCCCGTAGTCCCGTCAATTTTAAAATTGACTAGTCAATATCCGAAGCAAATGTTTTATATTAAACACGTAATCTCTGATTACGCGTTACGCGTTACGCAAAAAATAACAAGGCATGGGATCACATCCTAATTCTTTCATGATCTTTTTGTCGGTGTTGTAAACGTGTAGGCAGAGGGGCTGCGCCCCCCTGCACCCCCCCTAAATTCTAATCTAACCCTAACCTAACTTGTGTTACTACAATATCAATAGAAATGAGTGAAAATTTTGCGAGGGGAAGTGCAGAAAGAAAAGTTTAGGTTAAGTTAGGGTTAGGTTAGATTGTAAGGGGGGTGCAGGGGGGCGAAGCCCCCCTGCCTACACGTTTACAACACCGACAAAAAGATCATGAAAGAATTAGTCTTGTTTTAATACTACTCTATCCTATTGAGTCTGATTGACACATTCTCGGGCTTTGACGCTAATATATACATACATACATACATAATTACAAATTGT
>NW_018021067.1:30604-37749 GCF_002006095.1 Pseudomyrmex gracilis
GAAGTGTAAACTTGTTTAATAAACCATATCTTTCATTTTCGATTTTTAATTCACGTAGTCCGGGAACTTTCCGGACAAACTGTGTATTCAATACTGTACTTGTAAAACAAAAAAATAATTTACTGTAATCTTGTATTTTCTTTTATATATTCAAAATATATCTATAATATATATAATATCAAATAACTGTACTATGTTGTTTTCTGTTATTCTAAAGTGTGTGTGTGTGTGTGTTGCCTTTGTTGTTGTTATTCATTGTTGTTTCTTCCCAAGAAACCTATTCCTAAATTCCTCACACATTTGTATAAACATTTTATTCTACATTGAATATCCATCGAAAACACTCGTAGAATTTTCTCGAAGTTTCTCACGCGAACAAGTACGCGCGAGTCATAAATTATGTCTTTTATCTTCAAAAATTGATATTCTCTTTTGCACGGCACGCACTTGTCAACCTCTTACAAACATGTAGGTTTAACGGGGGCCTTGTCCCGAGTCATCATAAGCCGTTTTTTGTCTTCAAAAAAAATTATGTTCTCGTTTGCTCATCGGCACGCACTTGTCAACACGCACGTACAAGTTCGCGCAGATAAAAACTGTTCAGAAAAAAAATCCGCAACGGACACATAAATTTATTTTTTATATTACATAAGAACCTTGACTTTCTAGTCACAGTCTTGCGACGCCTATTTCTATTTCGATTTTTATTTCGTCTAGACGCCCTCAACTCTGCTTCACGCTCATTGGGAGCCATAAGTGCCCAGACGCTGATTGATCCTTCTCGGGACCGACGCCATCCCCGCCCGTACACTTTCTCACGCCAACTTGCTCTCATACACGTTTAAACGCACGAGGCAACAACATCGGAGCGCCGCCATTACCAGTACCAGCTACGCTTCAAAACGGATTTTTCAATAAATATATACTCTTTTAATAAATAATTACATCCTTACTTTCGAACATTCTTGAACTTTCCTCCCCTCTTACACAAATTTTTCTAAAAAAATTTCAAATACACATTTTTAAAAATTATAAAAAATTTATAAAAAATTATGGGGTCATAAATTCATGTCACATTTCTATCCCCTCTAGTGGGCGTGGTTCCAAAGAGAGAGGAAACCTGCCTGGTTGGGTAATGGCGCCAGAAGTGGTGGGGGGGCCAAGTGGAGAGGGTTCGTTTTGACGCGCCATGACTGCCCACATACTACTTGTAGATGTGACACTTGTTTTTTAAACTCCAATATCTACCAAGGGAAGTGACGCAAATGTCTCTCTCCGATTTTAATGAGCTTTGAATATGTTGTAGAGTAACTAAAAATAAGAGACCCGTATTTTTTTATGTGCTTTTTTGTACAATATTTAGGGGATGACATCCCTTTGACAAACAAACGATTTTTTCTTTTTATGCGAATGGTGTCAAAACAGTACGAGATATAAAACAATGTTTCAAATAAAATTTACATGGTTTTTTCTTTATACCTAGGCGAATGTTTTTTTAACTCAACATTTTTTTATTTACTCTTCCTCTACAATATTTTTTTTTCACCAATTTCAAACTTTTTCTAGAGACAAGTTGTAGCATATGTTGTGCTGAATGCAACCGTATATGATTTTATTATGTTTAAAATTTGCATATTTTGAAAGAAATAAGCCGTCAATATCGCACTATATATGTCGCGCTGCATGACTCATCATTTATTTTGCGTTCTTATCGTAATAGGGTGATAAAAAAACTAAAAAAATGAATAAATAATGATAGATATAAAAACAGCTTCAAAAATTTTTAATATTAAATTTTTAATATTAAAAATGTAGTGATGGTTGTCGCTTAGGTGGCAATTGCTAGTCAGTGAGGTAGGACCAGAGGCTTGATCATCACTAAGCAACGACCATCACTACATTTTTAACCATATTGAAAAAGACATAAACCGAAAGTCGATAACTTTATGACATTATTGACAATAAACTATCTTAAATACACACATCGGCATCCGTGTCTGTTCCAAACAGCCACTAACCACACATTTATTAATATTAAAAGAATGAAAATAGCACGTCGTCACGTATTTGATAACGTTCTAATCACAGATCAAAGAGCAAAGACATGTGCGTCACAGATCAAAGAGCAAAGTTTTCTAAAAGTGTTGCTAAGGCATCCTTTCCACTGATACTTTACACTCTTAATTTAATTAACAAAAATTATTTTCCCATAATAATACATGCATATAAATTGTTATTATTATTTTAAATATAATGTTGATTGAAATGTGTCCCACTATTTAAACAAATCACATTTATTCAAGCAGCCTCTATCCATGGTCTATCCTGATGGTCTATCCATAAATCCTAACTCATTGGTCTATTTTAAATTTATTTGTTACAATTTAATTTATAATGCTGTTCGTATATCAAGCTATGAAATAAACATAATTAACGCCATCTACTACCAGCGTGATTTTGATAACGAAACAATTGTTTTATGTTTTTCTGTTTCTTTAACTGTAATGTGTGTAATGTGTGCGTGCGTGCATGTTGTGTGTGTGTGTGCGTGTGTGTGTGCGCGCGCGCGTGTCGAATATATATGTCGACATAATTAGAACTTTTTTAGTTTCAAAGAAAAAAGATAAAAGGCTTGAAAAATTCAAATTATATCAGATTTAATTTTGTAGTTTCAATAACATACAACAGAATATATAATTATAACATATATAATCATTACATACTATAGTAACATAATCATATATTAAAAAGTTAATGTGTATAAAAAATCCATATACTAAAAATATTACATAAATTTATGGATTTACATAAATATTGTATCACAAAGATGATGTTTATGAAAAAAATGATTTCTGCAAAGCGATTTTTTACACCTTGCGCAAGTAATTATTGCAGTTGTGCCACAAATATTGCATGTTGATTTTACTTGATTTTTGAAACAAAATTCCACTAGTGTTTCCAATTCTTCCGGTTTATTTTCTATATATCCGCTTTAAACCATGCATATCGAAATAAATTTCTAAATCTGGGCAATGAAAACTGACCATGAGTTAATGATTGTAATTTTAAAATATTGTTTCTTGTGTGAAGATTTATTTCTAGATCTAAAAGCAATACAACATCTGTAAAGTGTTTCCTGAAATTTTTTTACAAACGAAAACCATATACATCTAATGGTTGTATTTTTCCTGTTGTCCTAGTCGGTATAATTAACAAAATTATAGTTTCTGTAGATTCTAATTTAGATTCTTGTATAATATTTGGACAATGACCAGTCCATGAATCTAATAGTTAAATTGACTTTGATCTTACGTTTGGAAAAAATACATTTTGCAACCAAATTTTATAATGATCTGCTGCTAATTTCCCAGATTTCGATGCCCTAACAAAACTATTAGGTGCCATGAACATTGTTTCTCGCACTCTAAAATCAAATGTTCGACTAACTTTTTTCAATACAATACAAAAAGACAATAATAAAATACCATCGGCTGAAATAGTAGGTTGTATAGCTATGCATAAGTACCGATTTAGAATGTATCATACTACAGATTCAATTTTTTTTGTTCTTTTATGTGCTAATGTACAACCGGAATAAAATTCTAACTGGAATCCGCTTTGATCACTGTAGTAAATAGTTTTTGCTCTATACTGAGTTACTTGATTTTTAACGTTGTAATAAATGAATTACACTCTTCTTTAAGTTTGAGGTTTGATAGTGTAGACTTTTTGTTACAAATTTTGTTATTTTACAAAATATAATATTACTTTGAATTTTTGTACTCAATGCAACAAAGCTTTGAATCTTAATACATTTAAATCCTCCTGTGCTCGAACAGCCAATCGAACTAAATCAATGTCGTAAATAATTAATCCTTTTTCAAGGGCTATATTAAAATTATTTAATATATATTCTGAAATTTGTTTTAATTTGTGGTATCTACTGCCATCTTCATTCACTTGAAGTTCCCATCGTCATAATTGACGTAAATAAAGATACTTTCCGAAATCTTCGTTTAACTCTTTCTAATGTTCTTGGTCCAGTTTTTTCCTGTTTCTAAAATTTCACTGCCTGTGTATTCATGCATAATACGTTCATCTGTGGTACATATAAATTTTGAAATTGCTATATGTTCTTCATTTTCGTGCTCTTCATCTTGTAGTTCGACTTGTTCTGCTTCTGAAATATCATTATCATTTTGATAATCCAAAAATAATTCTTCCTCTATTTCATATCTTTATCACGCTTTTCTTGTAACATCACTTCTATTTTACGTGCCACTTTCCATTCTTCTGACGTTATTGGACTTGTAAATTCACAGCAGTAAAAGTCACGTAAAGCAACATTACAGTATATAGATTGAATTGAACCATTCTGGAAAATATAAAGAGTAAATACTTTTTTTTATCTTATTTGTGTACAAAAGGACTAATACTTACTTTATAGTTGAGTTAATTTACTTTTTGTGTTGGTTTTTGTAGTTTTTACTTTATGAATTATTATTACTATTATGTTGCAGCTTTATGGTTTAAAAGATATATACATATATTCGTATAGGTGTCACATCAAATATTTTGGATTTAATCGAATCAAGGTATAGTCAAAATTCACTCACTATTTTGTATTCACTATTATCTTTTTCCATATTATTTTTTCACAGTCACTATATAATGAGCAAAACTTTCAAGCGTAATATACGATAACTGACTTGCATATGACAACGCGCTGCGAACAGTGATTATTAATAAGAGTGTAAATTGTCAGTGGAAGAGATGCTTTAGCATCACTTTTAGTACACTTTGCTCTTTGATCTGAGAATAAAACGTTATCAAATACGTGACGACATATTTTTATTCTTTTAGTTTTTTTATTGCCTATTACGATAAGAGCGCGACGTAAATGATGAGTCATCGCAGCGCGATGTACATAGTGCGATATTGACGGCTTATTTCTGAAAGATGCAATTTTGAAACATAATAAAATCATATACGGTTGCATTCAGCGTAACACATGCTACAAAAGTTTTTGTTCTTAAAAAACTTTTAAAATTTGTGAAAAAAATAATGAGGAATGGGAGTACATAAAAAAATGTTGAGTTAAACATTTACTTATTGACATATTAATATTCACACTATCATTTGCGGTTATAAAGCTTATAAAAAACCATGTAACTTTTATTTGAAACATTTTTTTATATCTTTTACCGTTTTGACACATTTGCATAAAAAGAAAAACACCGTTTTTTTGTAACAGGGGTGTCACCCCCTAAACGTGCGAGAAACCACTTAAAAAAATATACAAGTCTCTTATTTTTAGTTACTCTACAACATATTCAAAGCTCATCAACATCGGAAAGGGACACTTGTGTCACTTCTCTTGTAAAAAGTGGGACCACATATGCATAAAAAGGTTTTCAGTACAAGATCTCTTTTAAGTTTCCATTGTCAGACATAAGTTTCTTCCATCAACACTTGCTCAGACGTAATCATACTACATTTATCAACCAAGAACTTATCTAAAAGATATTTAGTTTGAACTGTAGAACAAAAAAGAGACTAAAGAATCTCAGCAAACACTTCTTCAATATTCTTCAACAGTACACGGCAGTTAGCATTCGCACGTTGTCTGAGTTCCGTCTAGATAACAAAACAATTCAGATACATATAAAATTACCATAAATACACTAATTAAATACACAAACTAATATACAAATATAAGGTTATGAAGAGCTAACACCCATTCGCAGGATGTGCGGAAAATATTGGGAGTACAAATTAGTTTGGTCAGTTTTTTTGTGTTTACAACTGCATTTATTTCAAAACAAAATGAATGAACAAATTAATTATAGTATTGTCTATCTCTAGCTACTACTTTTTCCCATCTCCCAGGCAATTTTTGAATTCCATCTCGAAAAAATGACTCGTCTTTAGAGGCGATTCAAGTTTGGAGCCAATTTTCGATTTCTGCGAAAGAAGTGAACCGATGACCTGCCAAATCGTGCTGCATCTTTTGGAACAACCAGTAATCAGAAGGAGCAATATCCGGAGAATACGGCAGGTGTGGTAAAACATTCCATTTGAGCGTTTCCAAATATTTTTTTACAACTTTTGCGACATGAGGCCGAGCGTTGTCATAAAGAAAAATAACTTTATCATGGTTTTGCTCGTATTTCGGCCATTTTTCTCGCAATGCACGGCTCAAACGAATCAATTGTAACCGATACAGATTGCCTATAATGGAATCGCCAGGTTTCAGCAGCTTATAGTAAACAATACTCTCTTGGTCCCACCAGATACAGAGCATGATCTTCGAACTAGGAATATTCGGCTTTGGTGTTGATGTTGAAGTCGATGGCAACGATTGACCGGGCTTAGCGTAGTATGTTTTCTTCTTAGGGTTATCGTAGAATATCCACTTCTCATCTCCAGTCACAATCCGATGCAAAAAACCTTTTCTTTGTTGCCTTTGAATCAGCAACTCGCAAGTGAAAAATCGCCTTTCAACGTCTCTCGGTTTCAGTTCATAAGGCACCCAATTTCCTTGTTTTTGAATCATTCCCATGGTTCTCAATCGTACAGAAAGGGCTTGTTGAGTTACTCCCAATGATTTTGCAAGCTCCTCTTGCGTTTGACTCTGATCTTCTTCGAGTAATGCCTCCAAGTCTTTGTCTTCGAATTTTTTTGGCTGTTCAGAGCGAAGCTTGTCTGTAAATATGAAATCTCCATCCTGGAAACGTCGAAACCATTCCCTACATGATTTATCAGTTGGAGCAGTGTCATTATAAACTTCGACAAGCATTCGATGGGCTTCAGCTGCACTTTTCTTCCAATTAAAGCAGAAAATTAAAACTTCTCGCAAATGCTGCTTGGTTAACACAAAATTCAAACGCAGTAAAAATCAAGGTTTTTGTGTGAAACTCAAAGCGATATAAACTGAATATTATTAGCAGATGTCTAACTTCTCTGAAACCGCCAAAATCAGCTGTAACTATAAACCATTTACAACAGCCGGAGCCATTTTTTGGAAACGGACCGAACTAATTTGTACTCCCAATATGAGTATGTATATATATGAATGGATATATATATATATATATATATATATATATATATATACAGGGTGTCTGATAATGACCGTCTAACCG
>NW_018021067.1:38184-42802 GCF_002006095.1 Pseudomyrmex gracilis
ATATAGCATGTTGTTTTTATGTGAGAGGCATAAAGGTTAGACTCGTGTTTGCGTGCTCGGCGATTTTTTGCTGTTGAAAATAATGGAGCAGAGAGTTTGTATTAATTTTTATGTAAAAAATGGTATGAAGTGTTCAAAAACTCTTGAAATGTTGACAGTGGCGTACGGTAAGTCAACTTTGAGCAAAAAAATGTTTATAAATGGTATAAGTTATTCCAAGAGGGCCGAGAAAATGTTAACAATGAACCTTGCTCTGGACGCTCCAGCACGTCAAAAATCGACGAAAATGTTCAGAAAGTGAAAGAAATTGTGTTGAGAAATCGTCGAATCACGATTAGAGAAGTAGCTGATGATCTTAACATATCGTCTGGCTCATGCCAATCAATTTTAACAGATGTTTTGGGTATGACGCGTGTGTCAGCGAAATTCGTTCCAAAACTGCTTAATTTTGATCAGAAGCAGCATCGCATGAACATCGCCCAAGACATGTTGAACGACGTCAATGATGATCCTGATCTGCTCAAAAGAGTTATAACTGGTGACGAATCATGGGTATATGGTTATGACGTCAAAACCAAAGCCCAATCATCCCAATGGAAGAGCCCAGGAGAGCCAAGACCGAAAAAGGCACGCCAAGTTCGTTCGAATGTGAAAGTTTTGCTCAGTTTTCTTTGATTACCATGGCGTTGTGCATCGAGAATTCCTACCATAAGGTCATACGGTAAACAAGGAGTATTACTTTGAGGTTATGCAGCGTTTGCGTGAATCAATAAGAAAAAAACAGCCGGAAGTGTGGAAAGAAAATTCATGGATTTTGCACCATGATAATGCACCTGCGCACACGTCGTTACTAGTGAGTAATTTTTTGGCCACAAACAATACTACCATCATGCCTCAGCCACTGTATTCACCAGACTTGGCCCCCTGCGACTTTTTCCTCTTCCCAAAATTGAAAAGGCCCATGAAAAGACGAAGATTTGCGACGATTGAAGAGATTAAGGCTGCATCGCTGAAGGAGCTCAAGGCAATGCCCAAAAGTGCATTTCAGAAGTGTTTTGACGACTAGAAAAAGCGCTGGCATAAGTGCATTGTATCAGAGGGGGATTATTTTGAANGGGATAACATAATTTTGGATAAATAAATGAATATTTTTTTATAAAAATGAAAAATCACCTTGTTTTTTGATCACACCTCGTATATGTATTCACGTGTAATATTTTTCACGCGAGGTTTTAGAATTGAAATTATAATTCTGTAAATCATATAGGATGCTCTCTCGCTCTAATTTTGCATCTCACATATGAAGGATACCGAATTCCCTCTTAACTAATTTTTAAAATATTGCGAATAAAATTCTTTAGCCAAGAGTCGAACCTGGAATCTCTGGTTTTCCAGACCGTCGCCTTCCCTGTTAGGCCACCGAGGCACTTGGAACTTGTCTCGCAATACTTCGTACATCTATCAAAGATGGTCTGATACTTTTGATAACCGTTTCTTCCTCTAGCGTGTAAATTCAATAATTAGTAATTAATAGAGATTACTTTGAGGCTCTATAGGTTTTAAACTAATATATAAATATAAGGTCAGAAAGAAGCAGGTATCAAAAGTATCAGACCCTCTTTGATAGATATACGAAGTATTACGAGACAAGTTTTAAGTGTCTCGAGAACAGGGAAGGCGACGACCCGGAAAGCCGGAGATTTCAGTTTCGACTTCTGGCTGAGAAGTTTTTTTTGCAATATTTTAAAAATTAGTTGGGGGGGTATTTGAGATCATTCATATATAAGATACAAAATTAGCATATATGATTTAAAGAATTGTAATTTCAATTCTAAAAACTCACGTGAAAAATATTACACGTAAATACATATATATATATGCATTCATATATATACATACTCACATTTTTCGCACAACACCCTGCGAACGGCTCTTCATGACCTTATATTCATATATTAGTTTAAAAATTATAGAGTCTGAGAGTAATCTCTATTAATTACTAATTGAATAAAAAAAATAATTCAATTGATCTATTTCATTAGATAAGTTTTAAAAAATCATGTCGTTGCAACATCAATGTAGTCCTCGAATAATTTTTCCATTCCAGACTGAACACGGCCCAAGCTATAAAGCGGTNTGAGAAATTCGACAAGTCNCCNTNACNTGAACACACAACTAAGCAGTATGCCACTCCATAATTTCAGAGGTGGTACAAGGTCAATTACCAGCATAGTTTTCTTCTGGAAAAAAATCAAGAGGCACGGTAGTGCCTTGCGCCAAGTATATGCGCAAACAAAGTGCGCGCGCGCTGCGCGAGGTACCCCGTGCCTCTCTTATACGCAAGGATCATTACATTAAATATTTTTTATTTTGAAACATTCCACATGAGGTTTTGACTTTTTACACAAAGCAAAATCTATATGTATGATTCGACATAGTTTAAAATTTTCCACGCAAAGCAAAGTCAGTTTTTACATCAATGAGTGCTTTATATAAAAAGTACAGTGGTCATACAATATTTTAAACTTTCTATTGATTTAGAATATTTTTTATTTATATTTTGCAACGTATAAACAACTTACAAAGTTTTATATAATTTATATATTTTTGTAACAATGTATAAACATACAGGACTGTACTTGGCGTAACTTATTGATATCATTTCTTTTGTAGAATAGATCTTGTAGGGAGATTTTTATAGTACTGTAAAAAAGATTATTATATACTGTGAGGAAGATTTTTATAGTAATACTTTTTCTAGAGAGAGATATGAGTTGCGCGTATACTTCCCGCTTTTTTTACCTTTTTTTGAAAAGGTTATAGAAAACACACTAGAGTAACAAATCAGTTTTTCAAAGCAATTTTATCAATAAAGGAGCCAAACATATATCTAATGCTGGATTATTATTAATTTCATCATGGACTCCTATGTCCTGGACTTCTGCGTATTTCTCATTTCTATCTTTTGCATTTACATTACTTCTGTAAACGCGTTTGACATATTTCTTGAAAGAAAGCTAATTTGTGTAAAAAGCTCCGCATCCTCGAATAAAACACATAACTGTGAAGTTTGAGATCAAAACGATGTTGATGCACTGTATGATTAAGCAGATTACATTCTGTGGCAGCCTGATACGCATGAAAAGCATTTGAATGTTCTGTCAGTCATCATAACATATCTGTGATTTCCGATCAAAAAAGAAATACTCAAAACAAATCACAAGGCAAGATCTTTGTTTTGATGCCAAGCGAGCCGAAGCACGATGAAAAATTCAGAGTGAACAAAGTGGTAACCGTAGTAGAATGAGAATGTTTGAGCGAACTGAGCTGGTCCTGCAATTTTTCATACATGCTGTGGAGTTATAAGCACGGTGCGTGCCTACATGGCAGCCGTTACTGTAAATAACATCCGGTAACTTGCGGATGGACAGACGCGGGTTTAGATAGACGGAAATACCGATTGAGGATCAGCAGATTACATAAAGGGACAAAGGAAAGATTTTTATTTTCTTATAGTTTGACTCTAGTTTATCATTATGAGTGTGAAGACAATGTTCTGTGAGATTGAAGAGTCAAAAAAATCAAGTTCTCACAAGAGAGTAGTGCATCGGACCTTCAGAGTCTTTGAAGCCAGGTCAAGGCTTCAAAATCCGACCCAGACTTGAAAGCAAGATTGAATAAATCAAGCTCTTTTGTCTTCTAACAATTTTGTGCTCTGATATTGCGATATGTAGATTTAGAAGATGATGACAAAATCTTGAATAATTCTACTGTAAAAGTTTTATTTTACAATGCAGGAATTACTATCTTGGAACTTGATAACCAGTATATGATATTGTTAATAATAGCCAAGATAATCTTCAACAAGAAATTGAGTCAACAAATTTACCTAGAGCAGTGGATTCACTTTCAAATGACCTGGTGGTAATATTCCCAGCAAACACAGAATATATCAGCTATATAACATAGAAATAACACGTAATATAACGGCTGTTATACTCTATTAACATCAATGTTATATAACTTTTTTGTATAATTGTCATATAATTGTGTTACATATCTATATTGCTTTGTTATTACCTGAAAATGACATTATAACAGCAATAAAATTGATATAGAATATTTTACATAACAAATGTTATCTGAACTCAACATTGTTGTTATTTAACATTATTTATCAATATATAATTATTGCAATATAACAGCGATGAAACAGTTACATAACTTTTATAAAATTCTATATAACTGTTAGGAAATTACTACATTGTCGTTGTTACTTAAGAACAACATATATATTTGCGTTTGTGAGAAAATTGAAAAATTAAAAACTGTGCGCGTATAATGTAATAAAAAAAGTAAGTATTAAAATTTTATTACTTTTATTATTATTATTTTTGTATGTTTATATATAAATACAGACCATTGCACGTGAAAAAAGTTAGTCGTAATCGTAAGGTCATAAGCAAATAACTAATTATTGTAAGATGCCGTGCAAATAAGCGTAAAAGTGTAGAAATGCGAGGCTTACACAGTTTGTCCGGAAAGTTCCCGGACTGATTTTTTCTAGCGCGGGTAAGCGGCGCTATCGAGCGGTCAACGCTGGAACTACTTAGTATAG
>NW_018021067.1:43832-45600 GCF_002006095.1 Pseudomyrmex gracilis
TACCTTGAAGTGTAAACTTGTTTAATAAACCATATCTTTCATTTTCGATTTTTAATTCACGTAGTCCGGGAACTTTCCGGACAAACTGTGTACAATATAGAGTAAACCCGGGCAAGATGGCCATAGTTTTTTTAAATGCAAAAAACAGACTTTTATTTTTGTTACATTTTAATATTGTTTTTTTATTTCACTTCACTGAACCCTTAAGTAATAATAACTACCAAAAGTAAAGAAAAAATACTTAACAGAAATTTAATATTATCAAAATATTAAAATGTATACATTGGCCATCTTACCCAATTTGTAGGGAAAAGATGGCCATAGTATTATGGGACAGTTGGCCATACATGTTTTTTTGTAAATTATAATTATTAATATATATAACTTTATTATATATAACTTTTTATATAAATTTTATATAATTTTAATACATAACTTTTTATAATTATTAATAAATAATAATATTGAAAATAAAAATTCTTTTAAATCAAAGAAACAAAGAGTTTTATAATCAAAGAAAATACTTTTTGTATTACTTAGATTTTGATATGATTTTTCCACACATGTGACAAACATCAACAAATGATGTACATGTTTCATGTAGCCACCGCTTGCAACGGATGCATTGGATCCAATCTACTTTTTCCATTGTGAGATNATAATCTTCCTCACATCCAACACATATATTTGATAAATTACTATCAGAAACATGTAATTTAATTTTATGTTTAGAACAACTACTGCTTGNAACAACTTCAGTACAAACTAGCTTCCTTTGAGTTTCCTTAATTGGATATTTAATAGTTTTTTTAACAGCTTTTTTGGGTGCATTTTTCAATTTCAATTTTTTAATGTTTTCAGAAGACGTTAAATTAATAGTCTGCTCATTTCGACGTTTTAACTTAAAATCTTTTGTTACAGATAGTACTGGGGAAATTTCATTTAAAATTTTTGTAGGAGAGATAATAACAGGTTGTACGTTTTGTTCAATAATATCAACAATATCAGTATCTTTTGTATCCTGTGGAACTGTAGAAGTAGCTGTGTTAACCTCAACTTTAGTAAATTCTTCTGTTTGTTGTTTGTCTTGATTTGTTGCTATATTATTGTCAGAATTAACAAATGCATAATCAGGAATTGCATCAGGATTAAAAGGATAAATTCCGGTAGCTCTAAATCCCGAAATAGCGTTTGCTGGTGTTGCTGATTTGCTCCAGGTTNCATTTAATAGTTCTCCAAATTGTAGTCGTGTAAGTTTTCGGCCAGGATGATTTTTTAACCATTTAGAAGCAGCATTTGAAAAATTATGTTTTACCGATTTAAAAACAGCCCGATCTAGAGGCTGTAGATAACGTGTGGTATGACTGGGAAGACAAATAATTAATATGTTTTCAGATTGCGCAAACTCAAGCATTTCAATAGAATTGCAATGAGAAGTATGGCCATCTAGTATCAAAGCTACAGTTCCTACTGGCTTTCGAGGAAAAAAATGCGTTCTGAGCCAATCAAAAAATAATGTCGTATTTACACATAAGCTGATTTTTCAGACATGTAAACAACAGATCCTGAAGGCATACCATCTTCGAATTCTGGTTTTTTGTTTTTGCCTTTCATTATACAAGCCGGAAGAAGAAATATACCTTCTGCATTACAACAAGTTATTACTGTTATTGTTTCTCCTTTTTCTCCAGAAGTTACGGAAAAAACAGATTTTGAACCTTTTTCGGCAATAACATGACCAGGACGATTATTTAACTGTAAGCCAGTT
>NW_018021067.1:47530-52043 GCF_002006095.1 Pseudomyrmex gracilis
CTGGTGTCGAATCGTACGGTGTCGAATAATTTGGTGTCGAATAAATCTGTGTCGAATCGAGCGGTGTCGAATCGTACTGTGGTCAAACGGATTACGCCCCTTATTTAGTACCTAAAAATAAAATAATAAGTAGGAAGCGTACACAGCGGATTACAACGAAGCAGACAAGGAAAAGACAGGAACAGGAGACAGACGTGTAAAAGCAGTGTTAGAGAAAAGTTGTGAAAAGCAGAGGTGATCGACAAGGTAGGGTAAATGTACCAATTACTGCGGTAGTAAGCTTTAACAGCACTTTATTCGACTATTTCTCTTGATTTAGTATTTAAAAAATCAAGTAACTGTTGTTTTCTAAAGAATTAAGTATTTTGCATTAAGAAAAAAATTGTTAACCCTCAAACTTTAATGTAACAAAAAAAAATATCAAAAAATCACATGAAAGGCGTTTTGTACAAATTACTGCGGCCAAAAAAAGGCCATGTACCAATTACTGTGTACATAATATTGCGGATTACAGCTTTATGTATAAACGCGATTATACAACACTGTTATTTTATATTTCGCTAACAATAACTTTATCATCCAAAAGAAACTTAATCTACTATATAAACAGAAAATAGTAAAATGCATAAAAGTTTTTATCATTGAACATAAGTATTTATTTCTTTTAATATCGTTAAATTATTAATACAAAATTATAAATTTTGTACAAAGTATAAATATATAAAAATATAAATTTTAATTGCACTTTTACAGTTTCTTTATTAGCTCAGTTTCCTTAGCTTTAAGTTTTTCTAATTCGTTTCTTATTTGTACAAACTCTTTTTTTATTTTCAAGCTATTCTACATTTCATTTATTTATTTAAATTATTTATTTATTTATTTAAATTATTATTTTACTAAAAATGTTGCAATGCAATGTATCTGCAACAATGAATAAAAATACTTTTCTTATTATTATTAACTATAATTTAAAGTACATTTTTACAACGCGAACAAATGTTTTGTTAATATATGCTAATTACACTTTTTAACACATTTTTTGAGACTTGAATAAACAAAATGTTTTCTAATGGATTTTTGGTCACTAAAAACGAATTCGGCAGCGAAATTTACCACGTCAGATTGCCGAGAAAATTGAGATTAAATGTATAACATACTGTCTATTAGCGTAAGAAAGAGCATATCAGTGTGTCTCATTCACACTAGTGGACATTGCCCACACAGAACATGGTGTTTATTAGAGATCCATACTACGTCCACTATAGATATCCATATGATATCTAATATGGACATCCATTAGACGTATGTTACAGATATATAATAGATGTATATTTTTTCAAAGACTTAATGAATTATAAAAAAAATGTTTACTGTGCTTTTTTTATTTAAATAACTGACCGTTTATTATCGCATAAAAAATATTTATATAGTTTTGTGCGACATTTATCTCCAAAATGAATGACCGATAGTTTATATAAAATCCATTATGAACATTGTCAGAGAAGATGACACACAGCTGTCACCAACAACAATCTTTTTGGAAAAATGTTAAGTAAATTTTGACAAAGTATATGTAAACAGGACGATCGTGCGATCCTGATTATCACAAAATTTCAACGTGTCAATTTGTTAAAACAGAATGTTTAAAAAAGAAAATGCAGCATGACCACTCGAAGAGTTTGGTCGAATGAACAAAGTGCGAGTCTCATGAAGAGAGCCGGATATTATATCGTTGCTAACCAGCTAAGAAAAATAACAATTTCTCTATCCGTTGTTACTAACTTCAGAAGACGTCTTCTCTTGTTGTTAGCAATATTTCCTGAATTTTGTGTTGTGTTCCCTTTTACGTTAATTCTGCAGAGAGTCCTTGCCATTTCACAAAATCTACATTGAGCGGGACGTGCTAGCCGTATCTTCCACCGTCGGTATCTTCTAACTGACACAGAGACATGCCACGCGCGGTATCTATTGTTTTTTGATAAGACGTACAAGGTTACCTTTTTCCTACTTATTTTCTTGACTTGCACGGACCTTAATTCCAAGAACAACTCTTCAAAGAAACTGCCTTTTACGGGGGGTTTACACATCTTCATATAAAGTAATTTATTTATTTCCCGCTTGTAAGATTTGTAATTGCGCTTTTCAGAACATAACAAAAAATAAAACTGTCAAAAACTCATTATCACGACGTAATTCTTTTTTTTCAAACACAGAATAATTGTCTTCTATGTTGACACTCTGTGTGCAGGTTATGTGCTGGTGACAGGTGAAGATTTTGGTATGCTGACTTGGAGAAATAACAGTCAAATAAGTATAAATAATGTATTTTTTAGATCTCTGCGTGCAAAAAAACCTAACTGAGTGAAAACTTTGATTCTTTAATGTATATTTTTCTTTATTTTTGGAATTTTGCAGCTGTCAGATATACGCACTCAATGCACCACTAGCAAAGTGAGGTAAATATGCAAGTAATAAATAAGTGCCCACACAGAACAGAACACTCCAATGGACATCTATTAGACATCTATGATGGAATTTGGAAACATCTAATGGACATCCACGTTACCTCTAGTGGATATCTATTAGATATCTAGATTTCACTTTTCAAATATCCATAAGAAGTCTAATAGATGTATTCCATAGATGTTTCGTGGTAATCCACGGAGATGCAGTAGACATATTATAAAAGTTTTTTAGACGACTGATAGACAGTCTTGGACATGCAGTAGACCTATTTTGGAGATTTTTGAAAAGATTATTGGATGTTTAAATAAAATTCTATGAATTAATAATAAAAATTGAATTGGTTTTTAAATAAACATACATATAATGTACGTTGTTCAGATGTAATTTATTTAAACAAAAGCAATCTGCTTATTACATAAAAACATTTTCTATAAAATTATATAAATATATAAATATATTTTAGTTGTACGCTTAATATACAGGTTTTCAGAACAATTTTGACACAGCGAAAATGTGGGAAGATTGATTAGATTAATCTGAAACCGAAAAGTCATGTACCATTTTGGAAAATACGCAATAGTTATTGAGTGATTAATTAATGCATGTGATCCAATGAGCGTGTGGTAAGCGAGGGTCCGAATTCTATAGGCGTATATGATTTTTAGTTGTGAAAAGCTGATCGCAAGAAGCTGTGTCACTTGCCACCCATTTTGTTTGCTTCGCCTCTTCTTTTCTTCATCTTTTAGAAGATTGCATGAAGTGACTCATTTTTCTTTAAATCTCAAAATCATACACGTCTACTGAGTCCAGACCATTACTTCTCACGTCATTAAGTCACATGTATAAATTAATCATTCAATACCTATTGCGAATTTTGCAAAACGGTACAAGACTTTTCTGTTCAAATTAACTGAAGTTATCTTCAGTTGCGTCAAAAGTTCTCAAACACTATTAATATACATATATATATGTTACTTTTTATAATTATATAAATATATTTTAGTTTATACTATAACTACATATATTAATCATTTTTTTAGTTTTTGCCAGCTTTTTGCATAAACTGGCAAAATAGGAATAAAGTCCGTAACGGTAAAAGCCGGAAATTACCATTTTTTTCCACTCTCCCTCGTTTTTTCTTGCCGATCCTGCTATTACATAATATGTACCAATACATACTACTTACAATTGTTTTTTGTGTTTATAAATTTTATATAGATAGACTTTTATTGGTATCTTCTGGTTTACAATTTTCACAACAATCCGTAAAAACTACCTACCTTACATCTAAATTAACTTACAATCAAGTTACTACCTTAAACTTATATTTACCTAATCTAACCTAACCCTAACCTAACCTAAACCTAAACCTAAACTTATATTTATCTTTTGGTATATATATACTTTTATATATACATACTGTTACATAATATGTAACAGTAAATAGTACAATATAAGTCTTATAAAAGTGTTTTATGTCTATATGTATAAGAATTTTATATATACATACTGTTACATAATATGTAATAGTAAATACTACATATATGATCTTCTAAAGGTATGTTTTCTATACATATATGTCACTTTATACATATAAACTATACGTCTACCAATAAAGCAACAATTATCAGAAAATGTGATTGTAAACTTATAATTTCACACACTATTACACACATTTTAATACAAAAAAAACGACGTAAAAAATTAAAAACTGCAATATTTTCATGTCAATACTTTTATTATACTGCCGTTATTCGACGTACAATAATGGTATCTTCTCGTTTTCCTGTAGTATTTCTCACAAGCTCATTTCTCCATAGTGATTACTAATTTGTTGTAATGTGGCCTTTCCGATTTCCCTAGCTTATATTTCCGTTCTTTCTAAATCAAATTTTCAAATCTAGTGGATTATGTAGCACGGCCAATATGAACCATGGGCAGGGTTGTTGTTGCAATAAATAAAGGCGATAATTGGTTGTCGAAACGTTTCAACTTATATTTAAGTCATCTTCAGTCGACTAACTATGATAATACAGAATCAATATGT
>NW_018021067.1:53173-55376 GCF_002006095.1 Pseudomyrmex gracilis
CATCGCATTACAAAAACGATAAAAAAATTCGCAAAGCTATAGAAAGGAAAGAAGAGCCAGACTCTCAATGGTCGTCCTACGAAGTACTAAGAATTTTTGGCGAATATTGTAAGTACTTTAATAAGTAAGATAAGTATTGAATATTAGTAAAGAGTTAATGGCGATAATTTAATACGTACGTTTATTTCTTATTGTAATTAATACTATTTTTATGACTTATTTTCAGCGACATTACAAAAAGCTGACGTTAAAGCCCAACAAGCTGTTCTCACATCAGATATGGACACGGANAAAGAAACAAAAGTGTACAGGAAATATAGAGCACGGAAAACTTTCTCTTCTTCAGATAGCGAAGATTCGTCGTATACACATATAATATCAGCAACAAAAGTCAGAATACCATCTCCTCCGAGCCCACTTCTAACACGTGACGGTACCATCAAATATTATTTAGCTATAAAAACAAGATGTCCCGTAATGATTAGTAAACCTCGAAGACAATGAAAGAAGGTGGAATTTGAAACTATAAGTTTCTTTTCCAAGTTTTGCTCAGACTATAATTTACCGAGTTTTTAACTATTATTACAGTTTCTCAATNAGACGACATACATACAAAGTACGCAAGAGTACGTTGCGTGCCTTGCGACATTTCGCGTTTGGTAACATTGCCGGTAACATTGCCTCTCTTGAACCTTTATTTCAATTTCTTTAATTAATTAATAGATGAATAAATCTATAAAAACAAATTGATCATAAGTTCTTTTTAAATTATTGATGTATCGTTTGAAATTAGTGATGACTTACTGATTCCTGACTGTTTTTATTTATTTGTCCATGCATTACTTTATTTAACAAATTGAAATAAAGTTTTAACAGGGCCACTGGAACTGACACTAGCGCGAAATGTTGCACGGCGCGCGACGTTTCTACGTACTTTGTACGTACGCCGTCTCATCAGGAAACTGTAACAGTTAATTCGGAAAATTATGGTCTGAGCCAAAACTGCAAAAGAGACTTTTATTTTCAAATTCCACCTTCTTTCACTCTCTTCAAGGTTTACTAATATAATTATTACGGAATATCTTGTATATTATTTCATATATCATAATAAATATTTTTAGAATATTGTTAACGATATTTTCAGTTACTCTAAAAACATCACAAAAAACAAAAGATACAAAGCAAAATAAACATTTCAGTAACGAAAAAAGTACCTTACATTCCGAAAATAAGTCACTACATGTTTCAAGTATCAGGGGTTCCTCACTTAAGCGGGATAATCGTTCAAATCAAGGTATGTATCTCTTATATATTTTATATGTGCCAAGATGCGTATGTAGTAGCGTAACCACTTTTCTATGTGGAAATACTGCGCGTCTGGCGCGGTATTTAAGAATAAAATAAAATTATTTAAGAATAATATATAATTATTCTTACACTTGTCCTATTGAAACGAATGTAAAGATTGGTTTCTCATTCATGGCATTTCGTGCTTAGATGGAGATTGGGCTATACCGTCATGCAGTAAAGATGATGCAACAGTTCAAGGTATGTACATAAAAAGTTCTGCATATTAATGAGCCTCCGTTAACGCGGAGCTCAGGTTACACAAAATTCTGATTTCGCGGTCATTCTAGATTTATATGGAAATTTAGTAATATAAAAACATCTGTTCTCTTTAGATTCTACGACACATATATCAGAAGTTTAGTGTCTCTCTGTGTGTGTGTGTGTGTGTGTTTGTACGCGCGCGCGCGTTTTGTATGTGTTTTGTGTAGAATGTCCGGTAAAACAATAAAATACAAACAACATACACATGGAACTCATGGTTTGCGCTTTGATGTTACAGACACTTCTGGTCCATTTTATAACAGTGAAGAGATACATAGACAGAAGAGTGATTCTTTTTATGGTAAGTGATCACGAATCAATAATTTTGTAATGTTAAGTGGTAGTGTCAAAAAGCAGTTAATAGAAATATTTGCGATTTCGTAGACGAACATATAAGCAGAATAGCGAGAGACAGTCCTGGTTTGTCTTCTAACAGTAAAGAAATACACCCAGCAAACAATTTCTGACTGCGCAGACCTTGGCAACAGAAACTGTGTGCAGAAACGCTACAGTACGGAAACATGCTTTGGTGCTGCCAAAACTGTTAGCACATAGAGACAAAAAACGCAACAACTCTGTTAGCACATACATG
>NW_018021067.1:60163-71145 GCF_002006095.1 Pseudomyrmex gracilis
GCCAAACCATATCCTAATGAGGACACAGATGGATATGGATTTGGTCTACTAATTTCGCCGGCGGTTGGCGACAAAACTGCGACATCTCGCAACCAAATTGTTTGCTGGGCATGAATATAAACGTACTTCGTCTTATGGTAAGTTATAATATATTAATGATTTTGTAATGTTAACTGCGACGGTGGAAGTATCAAGAAGCAGTTAATAGAAATATTTGCGGGTTTTAGACGAACAAATAAGTAAACCAGCGAGAGACTATCCTGTTCTACAATAGTAAAGAGATACATGGACAGAAACGTATTCGTCCTAATGGTAAGATCACAAATCAATTTTATTGTTGAATAAATGTTCAATGCGAAAGTATTAATAATCACTTATTAGAAATACTTGTGTTTGTTTAGATGAACAAATGAAAAGAATAGCGAGAGACACTCCTGGTTCGATTTCTAACGGTGAGGAGATGCATAGACAGAAACGTACTTCGTTTCATGGTAAGTTATCACAAATCAATGATTTCGTAATGTTAACTGCGATGGAAGTATCAACAAGCAGTAAATAAACATACTAGCGGTTTTTTAGACGAACAAATAAGTAAAACAGCGAGAGACTATCCTGGTTTGTTCTACAATAGTGAAGAGATACATGGACAGAAACGTATTCGTCCTAATGGTAAGATCACGATTCAATGATTATATTGTTAAATCAATGTTTAATGCGAAAGTATTAATAATACCAGTGAAAGTATTAATAATCAGTTATTAGAAATACTTGCGTTTTTGTAGGTGAACAAATAAGTGGAATGGCGAGAGACACTCCTGGTAATATTTATAACAGTGAAGAGATACATAGACGGAAAAGTTGTTGTTCTTGTCATAGTAAAGGTAAGTAATATAATGTTAAATGCAAACGGTGGAAATACTAACAAGTAGCTATTAAAAATACTTGCGTCTTTTTAGATGAACTAATAAGAACAGCGAGAGATATTGCCATTGTGAAATACGATTTGAGACAACTGCTAACTCTTGTGCATCGTCTAATACAACAAAAAGAAAACAGATCGCAGTGTCCTGAATTTGTAGATCTAGAGACACAGTTTCCGCTGCAGACAAAAGAAGAAATAAATAGATTAGAAGAGATATTGAAAACAAATTCTCAAGAAGCTGCTGAAATAGTAAGAAACATTTCATATTCAGAAACAATTGCTGTTTAAATATACAGGGTGTTTAGTAATTGCCGTAACATCGCTCGTAGGCAGGTAGCAGTTATTCTGAGTCGAAAATTATTAATATTACTTTGCAAGAATCGCAATAATTAACGAGATGTAAATTACTAAAGATGTGCAAATGAGGGTCCATGTACGTGCAAAATGACAGCTCTGTTTTGTACGTTCACGCCGCCGCAACAGAATGAAAGGAGCTAATATGAACAGCGTGTAATACATAAAAATCACTACTGTTCAACGTTTAAACGTGAAAACATTAACTGTATTTTTATAATCGATAGAAAGAAGTTTAATATCAAGATCGGTTAAAAATGAGTTTATTTTTATTTCATTTTATTAACGGAACGAATACCAAAAAATAAGAAGAAAAATTGAAAATTACATATGTGTATCATGTATATATATATTATGTATATTATATTCTGTAATATTAGTTTTTCCCATACTGTTGTTACAGCTGTTGTGAGCGGGCGAAACACTCAGCTGTCATTATGCACGTGGGTGCACGCTTAGTCACGCGGATCTTTATTAAGTAACATCTCGTTAATTATTGCGAATCTTGCAAAGAACTTTTCGACTCAGAATACCTCTTTCCACCTGCCTACGAGCGGTGTTACGGCAATTGCCAAACCCTGTATATATATCTATAATACTTTTTCTGCAATATATAATGGGTGCTTTCCAGCTACGTACACAAGCGACAATGTGTAACACAGTGTCTACCAGTATGAATTAGACACACTGATATGCTTTTTCTTACACAACTGGACACTATGTTACTCAGTGTCGCCTGTGTACGTAGTTGAAAAGCACCAAATATTATTACTTCTATGTCTTGATTTTATTTCTAGCGTGCATATATTCAGTCAATAGGAGATGTAACAGTAGATGATGCTGTAAAACGATGCTTATACAAACTATTTTCAAACAAATTGGCAAAGAATTACAATTGGGAGGGACGACGCGACAAAATTGCTTTGCAAAATTTGCAAATAATAAAAGTAATTTTTAGTAAGTATATATATTCATGTATGTGTATTTATATTATTTTCTATGTGGGTGATTATAGAAAAAACTGGAAATATTATTCACTAATAAAACATAAAATATCTGTTTATAGGTTGCATACTACGAAATGTGCCAGGTTCGGACCAAAAAAGTATACAAAAAAGAATAATGGAATGGTTTCGCCATTCAAAGGCAAGATTTGAAAACGCAGCAAAGAAAATCTTACAAGCACGTGACCAGGAATGACAGTTTAATTAATTTTTTTTGTAATTATTATAATGTTATTGCGCAGCAAACACAGAAAATAATACCTGTTCCATTATAGAGAAATAACACACTGTGATAGAACTGTCATTTTGAGAAGACAGAGTCCGCACCGGTGAAGTTTTCTGAAAAGAAGTCAGTGGGTGCTGGGACTGTTCTCTTTTAGGAGCAGAGTCCGCACTGGCTATACCGGTGGGTGCTGGGACTGCCATCCTGAGATGACAGAGTCCGCACCGGAGCAGTTTTCTGAAAAGAAGTCAGTGGGTGCTGGGACTGTTCTCTTTTAGAAGCAGAGTCCGCACTGGCTATACCGGTGGGTGCTGGGACTGCCATCCTGAGATGACAGAGTCCGCACCGGAGCAGTTTTCTGAAAATAAGCCAGTGGGTGCTGGGACTGTTTTCTTTTGGGAACAGAGTCCGCACTGGCTATGCCGGTGGGTGCTGGGACTGCCATCATGAGATGACAAAGTCCGCACCGGTGAAATTTTCAGAAGATAAGTTAGTGGGTGCTGGGACTGTTCTCTTTTAGGAACAGAGTCCGCACTGACTGTACCGGTGGGTGCTGGGACTGCCATCCTGAGATGACAGAGTTCGCTTCGGTGAAGTTTTCTAGAAATGAGCAAGGGGGTGTTGAAACTTGTTCTTCGTACAATGTTATTATTATTTTTTTTTTTTCTAATGTAATATAATGTCTTTGGTACATGTAATGTTGCTTAGTTTTATATATATATATGTGTTTGCTGGGTTTTATTTTTATAGTAATATAGGTTTTACTTATTTGTGTGTAAAATACCATTATTAATTTCTTATAATAATAGTATTAATTGTAGTGTATATTTCTAGTAATATTATGTAATTCATGTTTTATATATATATAGATATATATATAGAAATATATTTATATATATTATAATTATACGCTTAAAATCAAATTTTCTTATATATATATATATATATTATAATTATACGCTTATAATCAAATTTTCTTGTAATTGCTTCTTTAATAAAGACAGTTTGATTGGGAAATATTGTACTGCGTTTGTGTCTTGTATAGAGTAGTCTTACTATTAAATGACCAAAATGATGGTCTTCGACGTTACATATAATTATTGTCTACTTAGTTTTGAAAATAGAGAGAAAACGACTTCAGAAAATTGCGGACTGCAACATCCTGATATTAATCCATTATGCCGCTTTTTAACGCCAATGTATGGTTTCTTCTCGTTTTGCTGTGGTATTTNGCACGAGCTCATTTCTCCATAGCGATTACTTATCTGTTCCAGTGGCTTTTCCGATTTGCGCAGCTTACATTTCAGTTCTTTCATAAAGTTTTCAAANGGAAAAGCGCTAAAATTGTATAGTGGCCCAAACTGTTCAACATCATCAGTTAAGTGTAAAAGTCCGTGAACGTTGTGTGATACATATTCAGGTTTATAAATTACTATAAAACATTTAACAAAATGTCCCATATTTCCTGCGCATTTAACTTCTTTGGGAATGCTTCTCTCACTTCAGNAACAATTGGCAACATGTAAACAGAGAAAGTAAGGAAAAAAAATGGATTTTAATTATTTCTCTATCATCATCAGTGTATAACACAAATTGTTGTACTTTCGTTACTTTCCACTACGTTTTAATTTTTCTATTACTTGTGATTTTTATATAAATATTTGTTATAATGCGATAATAAATGATCAGTTATTCAAATAATAAAAAGCAAATAAAATATATTTATTTAAGAATCCATTAANTCTTTGAAAAAAAAAAAAAATAAACATCTATTATATATCTGTAACATACGTCTAATGGATGTCCATAATGGATTTCATATAGATATCTATAGTGGCCGTAGTATAGATATGCATTAGACGTCTATCCGTCATCTATCATGGAGATGGAGCTGTAGATGTTGCATGGATGTCTAATGGACATCATGTTCTGTGTGGGATGTTAATAAAGGTGGTTTGAGTTAGTTTAATCATAGACCTCGCTTAGTCGCTCCTATTCCTGTCATCTCTCAATCGATCGCCTGGTTCCGTTCCGAGTAATTTAGATTCGCATCTAAGACTCGAAAAAGGAACCGACGAGCGAGAAGCCGTTAAACAAGCTATAGCGAGAAACACTCGTTGGCGTGTTTACGACACCGAAATCTCGCTCAACCCTCGCACTTGACGCTCGTATCTCTCTGGGTCACTGTGCTGGGAGTTGACACACAAAGTGTCATGTGTCGGTTACGTCACTCCTCCGACCGTTACCGTAGGCCTAAGACGTAACAGTACAATGTATGAATAAGCTTACATATGAACGGCAAAGAGTCAAATAATAGGCAAAGGCAAGAGACAAACGTATTTATAATCTATCATAATAGAGGGGATGGAACAATTCGATGGATTTAAANTTTAGATAAAGTCATCTTTTTTAGGAGATCAAAGTAAGAGTTATTCAATGATTTTGTGTCCGTGACTAACTTGAGAATATGTTGTTTTTTTATGTGAATAATCTCCGAAATTATTCTTTTTTATAAAAATTCAGTTCTTTATCTAAAATTTTTATATTATCCCAGTCAAATGAGTGATTATATTGTAAGTGGTGTTGTGAAACAATTGAAAGTTGAGCTGTGTTTTTCGATATGTTATTTACATGTTCTTTTAATCTAGTTTTTATTTGTCTCTTGGTCTGACCACCATAGGACGCACAACAATTTTTGCAATTGATTTTATAAATCACATTAGTATTAGAAAGATGAGAGGTATTTTCTTTGTGGACCCTAATTAAATTTAACTTGTTGAAGCATCTGTAACCAGTCAAAACGTCCGTGTTATGAAAGGCTCTTTTCACACACTCAGATAAATGTTTGATATAGGGAACACAACAATTTTTTTATAATTACTGTCGTCCTCCGTACGAACGTTCTCAAGATAGTTTGATTTTAGCTTTGACGAAATCAATTTCCTAAGTCTAGAGGTAAATTATAAAAAATGAAATCAAGAGGATAACCATTGTCTAACAACGTATTAATACAAAATTTTAAGTTTTTTTCATGGAAGTCAGAATGAGATAATAATAAGGTCTCTGTCAACTAAGCTGTAGATTGTTTCTCTCTTATGACACAGTGAATGATGTGATAGAAAGAAGAGATACTTTCCAGAAGAAGTTTCTTTTTGGAGCCAGTCAATTTTTAAAAAAATTGTCAAAGACGCGAATCGATAGGTCTAAAAAATTGATATTACGATTATCCTCTAATTCCACAGTGAATTGAAGTCTGGAATAATTATTGACGGAATTATGATTTGATTTATCGACTGAATAAAAATAGTTAATTGATGAGATGCTGTTATGGATTTCTAAAGTTTTTTGTTTCATAAGCCAATCCAATTTTTTTCGTTTTTTAAGGAAGAGTCTATAATGGCAATGAAAAAACGAAGTTGTGTGATGTTTAATTAAGTCGATCCAAATATATTGAGGAAGCAAATTGGAGAGTCTATGAAACAAACATGATAATTTTCATTTTAAATCATGTAATGTTCTGTGCAGACTAAAGATTTCACTATTTAGAAGTTTTATCGTAATACAATTACTTTTACATACAACTTTTATATACTTTCTGTATATCGCGACTGAAGAGGACATCAGTGAATGTCGAAACGTTTTGCAATATATACTATGTATATTATAATTAAATATTGTATTTTTTACTTTCATCTTTTTTTGCTCGATATTGACCTTATTTAACGTTACATTCCTTGTTTTTACAACACGAGCGATTTAATACTTTATCTTTTATGAATTGAAATCTCAATTCAAAAACTCACGTGCCCAGATAACCAAGACTGAATGAGCATATTTTGCTAAGTCTGTAATAACACATTATGCCAGTACAATGCAGCCAGCATTCAAACATAATCTGTTATTTCAACTAGTGTCGACAGAAAAGCAAAAAAAAAGAAAATATAAATGTGTCATGCTGTGNTATATATATATGTTGTTCTTTTGCTTGTCTCTGTTCTATTTCTAGTCTTTATAAACTGTTAAAGTTAGTATTTACAAAAATATATAAAGTAAAATATATAAATAGAAAATAATTTCTCTAAAAATCATAGCTTTGTTTTTTAATTTTTTTTGTTAATAATTTTAATTTCAAAATTAAACTTGACGCGAAGTTCTACCGTGCCTTTTGATTGTGTCTAATTTGACGTCTTTCTGCGGCCATATTGATGTGTGCCCGTGGTATCAGACACTACCTCCCTCCTTCCTCTTAGCTTACCACCCCGCAGCAAAACGCGCCGTCCATTAGGTCCATGGCCAGCAAAAAACGAACGCAGCCTATCTTTGCTTCAAGATAGTTGTCTGAAGCCGTGTCTATAAGTATATATGGTTTAAGAGAGCGGCCATGCCATTGTAGTTTCTTACGACGGTTTCAACCACGAAGTAAGAATAAGGAGACTTAACTACAAAAAGTAAAAGTGGCTATGAAAAATGTTCCGTGTAAGAGGAGATTCGCTAAACAGAATAACTTGCAACATTTCATCGCCATCTTGAAATTGTAAATGACAGATAGTAAGAAAAGATTGTAAAGGTTAGAAGAGTACACAGAGAGCATAAAACGTATGAAAATAAAAGAAAAAAATAAAATATTCTAAGTCTGTCAAAGAAAAATTTTTTAATCTAAATTAAGTTCATAAAAATATTAATAAAAATAAATACATAAATTAAAATTAAAATACTATCCAGCAAACAAAATAATAGTATATATATAACATAACATTAATTTTATGTTATTATTACTTTATGTTTGCCGAATTATATAATATAAACTATGTTTAACTTACTTAAACCTAATATAATTAAATATATTTCAGAAGAGCGCCGCAAAGATAAAGATATAATTGTGAATATATTTTATATTTTTCTAGAGAAACAAAGATAATAATATTGAAAGGTACATAATATAATATTATATACTTATTTACAATAGATATAACATAAAAATAGTATAANAAAGCAAACATGAGTTCTAAAGTAAAAATATTAATGTTAATCAGGAAAAAAATATATATATTTTATTATTATTTTTAGTTGTTGAAAAAAAGAAGCATGATGAAACCTAAAACTGATGGACGCAATNATTTTAAATACTTGCAAGATAATTTGGAGTTGATTACATTTTTTTCCTTGTACAGGATGGAGTTATTCAACAGAAAATGAAATGTTTTATGGTTTTCAAAAAATGGAGAGTGATTGTAGTGTAAGAAAAAGAATTGCTTTTTTGCAAAATGGACAGGTTAATATTTATATAAATAACGAAATTCATTCACTTTCAAAATTTATTGTAATAGCAAATATTGAGGAATTAAATAAAGTTTTAAAAGTTATTGATAAATTATAAAAATAAAGTTAAAGTAATTCAAACACACACATTTATTTATATAAAATAAATATATATATATATATATATATATATATTATAATACTTTAATTTATAATACTTTAATATTTTAATACTTAATTTGTATTGGATATTAAAATTTTATTGCTATATCTGCAAAACATTAGGTATTATGCTATTCTACAAATCATACATATTATATATATCAAGTGTATATAAACATACATATATATTTTGTTATACAACAGGGATTGGAATTGTAAATATNACAACGAATTGTATCAAAAAGTAAACTTATATTTCTTATTTTGTGAAATACACAGTTTTATAAAATATATAGTATATTAATATACTCAAAAAAGATATATTAACAAGTATTTACCATTATACTATAAAAAATAAATGTTTTTTACATAATAAACAAGTTTTCGTTTTTAATTCATTTTAATTACATTTTAATGCATTTTGATAGTTTTTTTACACAAGAAGTTTTTTGAAGTTTACGTTTTTTTGTTTTTGCCATTTGTATTACAGTTTCAACCGCATTTGTTTTATTAATTTGACGATATACATCTGTAGCATTTGGAACATTTAATTGAATTAATTTTGAGGATTTTCTTTTTTTTTTGGTTTTTTCTTTTTCAGCATTGTCATTTCTGTTTGCTTGCTTAACCAAGAAAAACATTCGTGTTATTAAATAAAAACGGATAACATTTTTAGTAAATTGATAATTATGTTTTGCACAACCAATGAAAGTTATAGGATTTGTTTCTTTATCTGTCAATTCCATTATTTCAAATAATGTATCAACATTAATTTCTCCACATTTTGTTGCTTCTATTACTCCCTTTTCTAAAGTAGAAAGCAAATTAAATAAAGCCACTGAAGGATTTTTTAAATATCCCTTTGTTTTTATTTCAATTAATTTATGTTTTTCTGGTATAACATCGTTTGGTTGTAAAACCAACGTTTTTAAACATTCTTCGCAAATAACATTTTTATTGTTAATTCTATTTTTAGAAAATCTATTTCCCTTTCTAGCCACATATCCAGCAATGTACGTTAGAATATAATCTGACGTAGTACATATATATGAATCATGATCAATAAGAATTGATGGGGCATATGTTAAAATTTCAGTATTTTTTCCTCTATCCAAAATAATATCTATCTGACTTATCCAGTGTTCTTCTCTTTCTTTTGTATCTTCTATATCTTTAATGTTTAAGAGAACATTCATTAATTCTCCAGTAGACACGTTGCAACCTTTTGGAAGTTTTACAAGGGAATACGTTGATATTAACCTGTACATTTGTATAAATAACTGAGAGTCAGGATGATCATTGGAACCACAATTTCGCATCATCCCAAAAAACCTTTTAAAAAATCAATATAAATTATATATTACATATTACATATTTTACTTACATTTTAAAAAACAAATATACTTCTAAATTGTCTTGATTCAACCTAGATGTCATTAAATATTTAAATCCACATTTAAAAATCAAAAAAGACCAAATCTCAAGAGTAGCTTTCAAAGATACTTTTAAACCATAACAAGTTTGCTCAGTTATAAAACTATAATGCATTGTTTTAGTTTCTTTTTCCCATTGAATTAAAAACTTTAAAAAATCTTCGATATATTCTGTAAAGAGTATACAAAGATATATATTTATATATAATTATATAGGAAAACATAATTTAATAGAAATTAAAAAGTGATTAAAATTTTATGTTACTTAACACTAAATATCTATTAAATTATAAAATCATTTACAATGTTTACACTTTTAAATATACTTACTTGATAAACTTCATTATCCGGTTGTAATGAATCCTTTGGAGTGCGACTATTCATAACAGTGATTAATGCATTCAGTCTTTTGCACAATTTAATAGAACCATCAGCATCATTTAAATCATGATGTATATTTGCCTCTTTAAATATTTGCATGATAGGTGCCACCTTGAAAAACTAAAAATTGCATAAGTACATTCAATCTCGTAGTATATATAACATTTGACTAAAAATAAGTGCCTTTTAGCAAAACACAGTGTAACACAATGTTCATTAGTGTGAGTGAGACATACTGATATGCTTTTTCTTTAATTGACACTGTGTTTTGCTGGGAAGCATCCATAACAATGATCAACATAAAACCAATGTAAATACTTACAGTGCAAGGTGTAAATAAACTTCTTTTTTCTGCTTTTTTACCTCCTCTTGAATTACATTCTTTGATACAACAAGCCATTACTTCAGAATTTTGTACTTATAATATTATAACAGAAAATAAGATATTAAAATTGAAACTTATTTTATAAATAAAAAACAATGAAAATAGTAATATATCGCTAAAAATTATTTATATTAATATTTGAACACATTGTGAAAATATATTCTGATTATTTAGAGCAAAATAAATATTGCTCTTAGCTAAATATTAATAATTAATCAACAAACAATTTTAGGTTATAAAAATAAAAAATTTATACTTCAGCAAATTCTAATTTTCTGCAAAATTCTATAACATTATACGTAATTACAAAATGTAATTAAATTATACTTACTTTTGCGGGGAGCACGCTATCTGCGATATTGTATTCTTCTATTGTTACCTCTCATTAGATATTGTGGCCATCGTCTAGCTTAGTCTAGTTGCTACGTGTAGATTCTAGAACTTTCCATGTTTATTTTAAGTATCATAAAAACTGACGGTTAGCGATAAAACCGTGACGCACCATCGACCCTTCGAAATANCTTACCATATAAGGCAATCTTTCGACACAAGAAATGATTGTCCTAGCACACAGCCGAATCTAGAACATTCTAGATTATTCTCGAACATTCGAGAATGCTCTAGAATATTACCAAATAAGGAAAACTCCAGAACCTTCCTTGGCCGAACTCAGGCCCTAGAAAGGCGCGCCCTCGAACCGAGGCGGGTAGTCAGTCAGTCAGAATCAAGCAGTCAGTTACAGTCAATCATTTATCGTCACGTAGTTATTAGTAGTGAACTGTGTATTGTAATCTTAGTCGCGCAGTTATTTTAAACAATTATTGTAACATCGTCACGAAAAACTGTACGAAATAAAACT
>NW_018021067.1:75960-77554 GCF_002006095.1 Pseudomyrmex gracilis
GAATCGTACGGTGTCGAATAATTTGGTGTCGAATAAATCTGTGTCGAATCGAGCGGTGTCGAATCGTACTGTGGTCAATAGAGTATCACCCCTTCATAAGCTGTAAACAAAATACAAAATTAATATACGTGTGACATATCAAATATTCGCCATCTCAATTACTGACGCTATGCGTCCTCGCAAAATTAAGCGCCTACGCGTGCGCTACGCCGCTTAATGAGCTGCTCTCCCTAAAATAGTGGAAGACGCGAGTTTAGTATAAAAAATAAAAAAATGGTTGCCTTGAAGTCGTATATAGGTGGATGCGCATATCTTGTGTTAGAAGAATGTTATGTCACATCATAAAATAATAGTCAGCAGTAAAAAGTCAAATGCTCAATCAGCATTTTTAATATATATTTCTTACATCTGTTTTTAATGCTCGATATTGACCTTAATCATAAGATTTCTTTGCTGAAATATGTTTTGATATAATCAAATTGCGCATAAGAGATATTTTATCCACATACTCTAAATGCCATTGCAACGTTCATTGTTTGATAATATTTAGGTTTAATATGGTGTTCATCCAAATGATAACTAGATTTTAAGTTAAAATCGTGAGGATTTTCAATAGCAAATAGTGCATACCAATGTTTTAAAGAAATTATACCATCCGGAGTCCATCTGTGTAACAAAAAAAAAACTAAATGAAAATTTTTGTTCTACATGTTTAATGTCAAATTAATTGTTTAATTATTACATTAAATAATAATTGAAAAAAATGTAAATATATTAAGTTTAGATGTTTTTTTAGATTTTTGTTTTTTGTAATACAAAGTTTTAAACTCACCCAAATTCTTGTATAACAATGAAATTAAAAAAAATAATTTCGAAGTCATTTTATCAAATGTAAAAAATCAGAAATAAACCACAAAAGCGTCTTTCTGTATCTACAATATGTTGTCTACTAACACATTCTTCTGTTACTCCAAATATATTCCACATAGATCAATTCCATGACGCTCCATCTGATACTACAGTGTCTATTTTTAGTCCAGATTGTTCTGTTAGAATAATACACTCCATAATAATTTTGTGCAAAATTGATGCACTTGTGCTACCAACACTTAAGAAGCAAGCTAAAGATTGAACCCATGTTCTTTTAAAAAAATGAAACATAAGAACCAATGCATGGTTTCCTTTTTTTTTGTTCTTCCGGAGTATATTGACCTAAATTAACAAACCCTTCAACTTTAGGTTTGTTCTGTTAAAATATAAAATTTTTGATGATTTCATTTTATCCACCAATAAAACATCTATAAAAATATCTTTTGGTTATTAAAATATATAATATTTATCGATATAGATCTGATATCTATTTATCTTTGGTATCTGTATAAAAAATAAATAAAAATTACATTCTTATAGTTATTCAATCTAGGAAGCAACGTTTCAAAATAAAAAATGTTTTTATATGTAAAAAAAATAACTTTTTGTAAATATTGTATACCTCGCACAGGGTGATACTCTATTGACCACAGTACGATTCGACACCGCTCGATTCGACACAGATTTATTCGACACCAAATTATTCGACACCGTACGATTCGAC
>NW_018021067.1:78109-79152 GCF_002006095.1 Pseudomyrmex gracilis
AATCGTACGGTGTCGAATAATTTGGTGTCGAATAAATCTGTGTCGAATCGAGCGGTGTCGAATCGTACTGTGGTCAAACGGAACCCGCCCCCTCGCACATCGTTAGGTACTATGTTTGCCATTTTCTTTTTTAACATTTCAAATGTGCTCATTTGAAAACCATAACAACCTTTAACAATCTTGATATACCGATTTAATGTTTCAATTGAAGGTAGTGTTAAAATATTATGAGATCTCAAGTGATTGTACGTTTTTGCACTTTTAATCCAAAGTAAAATGCATTCATATACCCATTCATTCAAATATCTCATACCTCTGTTATCTTTTAATTTTGCTGCTGCAAAACAAGCTTGTACTGCGAATTGTTGATTTTGTGGTAATTTGGAAATAGTTTTTTCGATTATTTTTTCATTATATTGAGAACACTTATGTTTCAAATGTTATTTTATTACATAATTTTATAATCTATAAACAAATATGTTAAGTTAAAAAAGTAACAACAAGATATGTATAAGGCCATACGAGCCATTCTCAAGATGTTCTGAGTAGAAACTTGTACGTGTATATATATATACATACACATGTAACAAATTCAACTTGTAAGTTTTTACAAGTGAGTGTTTTTTGAATTTAAAACTCAATTCTTAAAATCATACAAGATGTCAGATTTGCATCTTACACATGACAGACCCCGGATACCCCCCTAACTAATTTTAAAATTTTGCAAAAAAAAACTCCTCGGCCAGGAGTCGAACCTGGAATCTCCGGCTTTCCGTGCCATCGCCTTCCCTGTTTTTTTTTTCGCAAAATTTTATAATTAGTTAGAGGGGTATCCAGGGTCTGTCATATGTAAGATGCAAATCTGGCATCCCGTATGATTTTAAGAATTGAGTTTTCAACTCAAAAAACACTCACTCGTAGAAATTTACAAGTTGAATTTGTTACATGTGTATGGGCGGGTTCCGTTTGACCACAGTACGATTCGACACCGCTCGATTCGACACAGATTTATTCGACACCAAATTATTCGACACCGTACGATT
>NW_018021067.1:79532-82682 GCF_002006095.1 Pseudomyrmex gracilis
ATTTCGTGTCGAATCGTACGGTGTCGAATAATTTGGTGTCGAATAAATCTGTGTCGAATCGAGCGGTGTCGAATCGTACTGTGGTCAATAGAGTGTCACCCCATGTGTATGTATATATATACACGTACAAGTTTCTACTCAAAACATCTTGAGAATGGCTCGTATGGCCTGATACATATCTTGTTGGTAATTTCACGAATCTTAAGTCATAATTGTTTAAAAAAGTAAGTTTCAATAAAGATTATAATTAAAATTTTCTAAAAACCATATTTCAAATATACTTTATTTCGAAGCCTTTTTTTTCTCGACGTTGAAAATTTAAATTTAATACTTGTAATTTTTCGCTTTTATTTTTTAATTTTTGAATTAATGTTAAATTATACGATTTTCTCAATAACTTTTTTCAACTTTTTTTACAAACCACACATCTCATTGTCTCTCCCACTCTGTATATTCTTTTAATTACAAAACCGTGACAATTTGTAACCCTGTAAAATAAATTATTAAATTTTATGTAATAGAAGCTCTGTATTAACACACTATATTTTAGATTAATAAACAAAAACATATTTTGAAACTTATAAAATTATATTTTTATTATTTATTCTGTATTGTTTTTGTTAAACACAAAAATATAACTTGATACACAAACCTGTTTTTATTACCTGTTTTACAAAGAAAAAAATGTTCTAATTTCTTCAAAATTTGCTCAATTTCTTGTATGTTATGAATAATTTTTGTAATAAACAAAATTTCTTTTTCTCCAATAACTACTTATTTTACATATTAACATTTTAATAAAATATAGATGTAAATATGCATATATGTTAAATAATATTGTTACTTTATTCAATTATATTTACTTGCACTTTCATATTTGTTTTAATAATAACACGTCTTAAAATATTTGACAAATCATTTGTTCAACATGTCCACATCATACAGCTGTTATTAATGTTTTCAAACTAATAAACTGTTGGGACTTTGACATTTTTAGCAATATTGATATCTTTAACAGAAAATTTATCTATTTCTTTCATTGATACAAAGGATGTACTTTTTACTTGCAAAGGCTCTTGCAATAGTTTATCAGTTTGCAATGTTTTATTTATTACATGCGACGTAGATGGAATTGATTCTTCTGCTGAGTGTGTAACTGTTTCCAAAGTTTCATATTCAATTAAAAACTCTTCAGAAGACATAACGTTACTATTATTTTCACATTCTATCTGTTGATAACATGGTATACTTTTTTGGATTGGAAAAATTGAAGGAATCGCTCCTTCTTTTAATTTTGGATCTTTTCTTTTTACATAAATGACTGATCCATCTTCTTGTAAAAATATACTTCTCTAATAATATTTTCTGACTTAAAATGTAGTTCACAAATTCTGCTAGTTTTCTTTATTTTTATATTTTTATCACACATAATATTGTACCAAGAAGTAAACATATCATTCTAAAAAAAAAAATTATATTTTTAAATGAAACGCGTAAAGTATATACTTGTGTAATATACTCGTGACCTTAAGAAAAAACTTGAAAAAATTATTATTTTTTAGATAGAGTGCTTTCCAACAAAACACTATGTAACACAATGTCCACTAGTGTGAGTGAGACATACTGATATGCTTTTTCTTTAATTGACACTATGTTTTGCTGGGAAGCATCCATAACAATGATCAACATAAAACCAATGTAAATACTTACAGTGCGAGGTGTAAATAAACTTCTTTTTTCTGCTTTTTTACCTCCTCTTGAATTACATTCTTCGATACAACAAGCCATTACTTTCAGAATTTTGTACCTATACTATTATAACAGAAGATAAGATATTAAAATTGAAAATTATCTTATAAATAAAAAACAATAAAAATAATAATATATCGTTAAACATTATTTGTATTAATATTTCAACATATTGTGAAAATATATTCTGATTATTTAGAGCAAAATAAATATTGCTCTTAGCTAAATATTAATAATTAATCGACAAACAAACAATTTTAGGTTACAAAAATAAAACATTTATACTTCAGCAAATTCTAATTTTCTGCAAAGTCCTATAACATTATACACAATTACAAAATGTAATTAAATTATACTTACTTTTGCGGGGAGCACGCTATCTGCNATATTGTATTCTTCTATTGTTATCTCTCATTAGATGTAAAACAGATAGAANTACAATAGCACAGATAGCACGCTCTTCGAACGCAGCCAATATACTGATATACGTGATTAAACTATATGAATATTGCACAGCAACTTTAACTAAAAAGAACAGACTTGAAATGGCGACAAAATGTTGCAAGTTATTCTATTTAGCAAACCTCCTCCTACACGGAACATTTTCACTGACCACCTTTTTTCTCTATATACTATCTAGTTAAGTCTCCTTATTCTTACTTTGTGTGCATAGCACTAAACTATATAGACGCTAATAAGCAACATAGTGTCGTCCCACATCGCTATTTTGAGGATGTAACGGAGCCGATTTTCTATCGGCTTCGCCCGGCCTTCCGCCTGCCGGACAGCTCGGTCGGCTCCAGGGTTCAGGAGGAGGGGAAGGAACAAAATTGCGATACTCGTGTGGTTAATGCTGAAATGTATTGTGATTTATTCACGAAGCTTTAGTTTCTTACATTTGATATAACGGAACGATATTTTAATTGAGCTTAGTATCCTTATTATAGCGGGAACGTTATTTACACGGGTTATAGTGGGGCGGTATTTCAATCGCGGCTCGTATTATGTTAGGTTTTATCGGTGGTATGATTAGTTTGCTGGCGATTACTTCGGCGCGGCGGAGTTATAATTCACTTGATCGCGGCAGTATTTAAATCGGCGCGGTGGACTTAACTTAATCGCGGCAGTGTTTAGATCGGCGCGGTGGTCTTATAATTAACTTAACTCTACGAGGTTTATATACACGGGGTCTGTACTGGAGGATGTCCCGGGCCGTAAAAAACGGCCGATTGAGTCGTGAGAACGACTGTTTATTGACGTGGCAGTGACAACGGCCGATTGGTTCTCCGGGCTCGTGGAGCCGACGGAGACGGTGTGCGCCGAAACGCCAGGTAGGTTGAGACTACGCCTCAACCGGAAGGTCAGGATGTGTCCGAGACTACGCCTCTGACACCAGGTAAG
>NW_018021067.1:86741-89356 GCF_002006095.1 Pseudomyrmex gracilis
TGCCGAAATCGCTCGGCTTTTATACCCCGGAGCGGCCTATGGTCCGTCCGGGGTCGGCGTGCGGCACGTGGTTGTTTGTGCGCCGTGTCACGCACCTGTGCCGTGTCGTACCGGCACAGGTCNTCTTCTGCACACGTGCGCTCTTATTCTATAGTCCCGCGCCTCTAACTATCGGTCACTCCGTCGGTATAGGAGTTGTATAGGAAGATTGATGGAACTATGGTANGCGTGTGTGTTATTTTATACTTAAACCTATTTTATTTGATGAACGCAAAGAAAAAAGATCAGAATAACAATATATACATTATTTACAGAAAGAATATTATAATAAAACTATGTACAGTATTTACAAGTGACGGGACTCGTCCCGTCACAAGGAAATTACGCTTTAAGATTAAAGAGGAACCATGTTTGTATATATTTTTTTAAGCTGTTTGTGTATTTTTGATATATAAAAACATTTAAATTTTAAAAACACGATTGAAAAACGTTCTTTGATAGGTTAAAGAAGCATATTACATACATATCTCAATATTTCAGTTTTTGTGGGATGACACTATTGCTTATTTGCGTCCATATGGACCAATCAGAGCTATAATACACAAAATAACAGAGTGCATATGCATAGCATAAAACTATATAAACCTATAAGCGTTTAGCGTAATTTTATGTAAACCAATATGGCGACTTAATGCTAGACGCTCATTGGTCCATATAGTTTTATGCTACGCATATGCAATTGTCATTTTATGTGTTATAGCTCATAGACTGTGAACTAGTGCAGCCAGTGTATGGAAAAAAAAACAAACTTATGTGCATTTTTGTATCCTAGTTCAGAACTAGTACAGTCCTAAAAGGTGGAAAGAAAACAAACCTTTTATGTACAGATCGTTAGTGGAAACCATATAAGTAATAGTCTTATATTACTCGCTTTGTATAGTTTGTATAAGCGGTTTTTCTGCCGGTGAAGTGAGACAGACGATAGACGTATTGACCGTTCTGCGCATGTGCAAGATTCCAAGGTAGAAGTAGGCTGCGCAGACCTTTCAAAAAGGCGTAGGTTGCTTTTACATGAAGCGTAATTTGCGTCAACCAATCAATTTGTTTCAGCTATCATACGCAAATACTCTGAAACGATTTGATTGGCTGACGCAACTTACGCTCCATGTAAAAGCAGCCTTAGTGCTAGTTAATGCCGAATATTTTCAACTAAAGAATAAACCACATAACTAATGAAAGCAAAGTTGTTAAACTATAAGTAACGATGTGTAATTTGTTAGAAATATATAGATATAAATATAAATATATACACGTGGTTATATGTATATGTAGAAATATATGAGTAATATTAATTTTAAAATTTAGTTTAAGGGAATTGTTTTAAGATAATACAATGCAATATAAGAAAATAAACAATATTTACAAAACTATATTTATTTCAACAGTTATAGTACAAATAATTATTATTGGTTATAAAATAAAATTAATTTTGTGTACTTAAAATGTAAAACATTGTAAAAAATTTATATGCTCATTTTTATATATTTTTTTTATAAGACTTATCCATGTACAGAAATATGTTCTTTTTTTGACGGCTTGCGGTTGCACAAGTAACATCTCTTTTTCGATTAGACATTTCTCTAACCTTAATGCTACATTAAGCCTCGCTTCAGCTATAATATGGTTTTTGCGCATCCCCATAGCATCTCAACTATTTTTTATAAAAGATAGTTGAGAGGGGGTCTCTGACCCCCCACTCCCACGATTCAGTGCATGCGCAGGACGCACATTTTCTTTAACAGAGTGAGCAAACGATATCGTCTGCACTGTGATAGTTTCAGAACTTTTCTAACTAAACGAGCAATGTAGGAGTATTACATATATGGTGGAAACCGGTTCGTAAGCTTCGAGCGTATGCGCAATAATACACGAAATGACATAGAGTTCATATACATAACATAAAACTATATAAACCAATGAGTGTCTAGTATGATTTTATGTACATCAATATAGCGACTTAATGCTAGACGCTCATTGACTTAATGCTAGACGCTCATCCATATAAATTTTTGTTATGCATATGCAACTATGCGTGCGGTTAAAGTTTTACTGCAAATGTTTTGAAGCATCATTTTATCTTTATTCATTACATTTAACGAGAAATAAAGATAGAACAATTTGAGCGTCAGTCTATCTTTTTTCTACATTTAAAAAACAATAAAGACAGACTGATACTAAAAGCGCGTAAGCATCCGCATGTTTGCAAAGCAAACGCATTTATAAGGTGCGGTTAAAGCCTCACTGCAAATGTTTCAAAGCATCGTTCTATCTTTATTTTTCGTTAAATGTAATAAATAAAGATAGAATGATGCTTCAAAAAATTTGCAGTGAGTCTTTAACCCCACGCATAGTTACATATGCATAGCATAAAACTATAGAAACCAATGAGCGTCTAGCATTAAGTCGCCATATTGATGTACATAAAATCATGCTAAATGCTCATGGGGTTATATAGTTATATGCTATGGGGCGTGTTCCGTTTGACCACAGTACGATTCGACACCGCTCGATTCGACACAGATTTATTCGACACCAAATTATTCGACACCGTACGA
>NW_018021067.1:89711-93992 GCF_002006095.1 Pseudomyrmex gracilis
CGAATCGTACGGTGTCGAATAATTTGGTGTCGAATAAATCTGTGTCGAATCGAGCGGTGTCGAATCGTACTGTGGTCAATAGAGTATCACCCTATGCTATGCATATGCACTCTGTTATGTTGTGTATTAAGGCCGGAGCACAGACTTTTGCATAACGCATAACGCATAACGCATAAGACATAAGAAAATCAACCAATCAGAGGTTTTTATTTCCATCCCCACTTCTCGTTCTGCAGATCTTGATTAATTGATTTTCTAATGTCGTATGCGTTATGCACAAGTCTGTGCTTCGACCTTTAGTCCTTATTGGTCCATATGGACGCTAATAAACAATAGTAGTGTCAACTCACAAAAACTGAAATATTGAGATATTTATGTAGTATGCTTCTTTAACCTATCAAAGAACGTTTTTCAATCGTGGGTTCAAAACCTTAAATGTTTTTATATATCAAAAATATACAGACATCTTAAAAAAATATATATACAAACATCTTTTCTTTTTAATCTTAAAGCGTAATTTCCTCAAAATAGCAATGTGGGATGACACTATATTGCTTATTAGCGTCCATAAAAAGTTTGTTCTTTTTCTATAGTTGAGGACTTTGTGAAATGTGTACAGTAAAGCGTTCTTTTTACCGGACATAACGTCACACTAGACTGTTCTTTTTTGAAGTGCAACAGCCCGAGGTCTGCAGTAGTTCTGAACTTGCTGCCCTAGGTCTTGAGCAAGTGTAAAGTGAGTGCAAGAGTAAAATTCAAGTAAAACAACAACAAATCAAGGGTTCACTCTTACGAACAAGAACTACTGACAGTAATATATTGCAGCAGTAGTACAAAAGAATTACTGGCATTCTGTGTAATTGCCAGTAATATTCCCAGTGATTTATGTAATACTTCCCACGTAGCACATTAGCGCCTAAAAAGCGCTAAAAAAACGCTAATGCAGATGCAAAAATCTAGCGGTTTTTAGCGATTTAAAAGCGCATTCAAAATCCACTATAAAAAGCGCATTATAAGCGCATACGGTTAGCGCAGGGTAAATGCAATTATATAGCACTTTAAGCGCACTTAAAATCTGTGTAAAAAAGGGCATTATAGGCGCATTATAAGCGCAGTTTCAAAGCAGTTTTGCGGAAAAAATAAGTTAGGATTAGAATCAGATGTAATTATTTAAAACACAATAACACGTAAAGCGGATATTAACGTTAATAGTTAATAGTTTTTATTATATTATTATATCATAACACGTAAATATACATATATAAATTCATGTTACAACGTTTGAGATCGATCTCTCCTCTTTCTGTAATTTTTAAAGAAACAAAGAAAGGATGACAACCAGTGGTAATAATAATTAGACGCAAAACGTATTTATAATAAAAAGCACAGCATTCCAGGATTATCAGGCATTCGACAAAGTAAAACGCATTATGTTACAAACGGTGACGCAAAAAGCGACGATGAAAATGATAATTGAACGTTGCGCAACGTGTCGTCGTAATATTTAGCGACGAGAGTCGCGGCTACGTACTTAGCTAACTTTTCCGCGAGAACTCTCCAGAAGAAAACAAGAGAAATATTGAGGAAAACGAAAGTAGGATCCTAAAAGGGTTCTCTCTTTCCCCCCCCTCTCTCTTTCTCTCTGTTTCGTTGCCATTGTAATGCGACGTTCCAAGCGAGTTATAAATTTCAGTCGCGAGTACCTGTGTCAAGACTGCGTGTTATCGTTCTCTGATAATTTTATTCACTTGCTTGCTCGAGGAAACTAATGCTGCGCTCTAACCAATCTCATTCCGCTTAAAATAAGCACCTTGTGTCACATCGAGCAATGTTCGCAAATCTTTGTTGGCAACATTTTCGCGTCATTATCAATTGAACAGTGTGTTGAATATTTTGATCCTTTGTACGGTATATTACAATATAACCAAAAAATAGTTTTCTGGATTCTATCTGTGTGTAAATTACACGATCTTAAGGCCGATCAAATTACGCGTTGAAAAGTCAAAATCAATCTCGACTCACATTTTTCATTCTTGACTTATATTAATTGACTCTCTTGTTGTCTAGAAGGTTTGCTAAGATCTCTCTCCCCAAGCGTATTATATTGCACGGAAAAAAATGCACAAGAAATGCGTTTAATGATGCAAAAAATTTTTCCAAAAAAATTAACGCACGTTTTTCCCATGGGACATGTGGCAATCAGTAGCGGTCGTTAATGGGAAGCCACAATAAAAAGAAATACCGAGACGAAGAACGATAAAGAAACGCGCTACTGAAAAAACGAACTAAATGCACAAAGTTCTTCGAAAACTCATTCTCATATGTAGAATTTCCCTTGCTAAACTCAATTCTCGTATCTTCTTCATTGAATATCTAAAATATAATGTTACCAACAGTTTTGAAAAACTATAACCAAGTATAAATACGTTGATATAAACACAAAAAGATAGCTTGCATCGTAACTATCTTGGGATAATTCTCCTTTTGCAATTACTTCGAAACCACGTACTAATAGAACCTGTGACTTTCGTCCTCGAAAAATTTTCTTTATATTGTTTGGCACATGCATCTGAAAAAAAGAGGATTAAAAAACTACTTATTATGCATTCTAAATTCCAAATACAGGATTTAATTTATAAAAGGGTGTACTTCCGAATGACCCCTGCTCCCGATCGATCTGAAATTTTGCACAAAAATAGTGTTCGATGGGATAAACAAAACGAGGGTAGTCTCCACTTTGGCAAATAAAAAACAAATTTTTAAACAATTAAAAACGATATTGACTAAAATCGATTTTAGATGTATTTCAGAATGACTCCTTTTTTCGATCAATCTGAAAGTTTGCAAAAATAGTGTTTGATGGAACAAACAAAACGACCGTAGTCCCAACTTTGAGAAATAAAAAACAAATTTAAAAAAAAATAAAACTTATATTGACTAAAATCGATTCTATATAACATGTATACACATATATAATACATAATAAAAATATTATATATGATAGTTGTANTTACTGAAAAGGATTTTAAAGTAGCGGGTGATGAGAGTAGTGCATGCTTTGCACGAAAAGTTACAAATTCATTTTTTGCAGAAGGCAAGATCTACTGTCTATCGTGTGATTGTTTGGAAAATTAGCGTTTTTGATAGTGGAGCCTCCCTGCAAGGTGTCTATCAAGTTGGCGCCATTATCTTTATGTATATACTCTAGCTGCGCTCCAGATTATATATATTCACTGTCAGTACTAAAAATCTATACTTTACGTCACATGTGCTATAGATTTCTAGTACTGGAAGTGAATATTGGAACGCAGCCTTTTTAATGCAAAGTGGAGTTGCATATAAGTTTACAACTTTGCACACAAAGCAAGATTTATTTTCTATCTACCGGATGCAAAACTAAATCTATAAGTATTTCTTTATACATTGCGACTTTCTGCGCTAAGTTTATTCGTCGATTATTTTAAATTAAATTTAATTAATAAAAATGGCTTTGGCCTTACATGATCCTCTTAGTGGGAATTGGAATATTGAAAGACTTGTCCGAGAAGTTTTATCTTCTCGAGAGGTGTGTGTTGCGTGGTGTCAGAGTATTGGACTTTTACCATCCAAACGCAAATGTCCTAAAAATGGAAAACATTTAATGAAGATGTCTAATACTTCCTGCTCTTACCGAAGTTATATCAATTGCATTGGAAAGCGATGGCGGTGTCAAAAACATGGCGTAGAGCGAACTATGGCGGAAAAAACATGGTTTGAATTTCACATTTTGACTATGGAAGATGTTCTTCGTATTACTTATTACTTCGCTAAAGGTTTTAAATACGAAGATGTCAAAAATAAAATAAAAAATATTAGCCGTTTAGAAGTGTCTCCAGAATCTATTGCGGATATACATTCATACTGTAGAGAGGTCTGTATGCTGACTATCGATCGTGTGGCTAACAATAAAGGACCCATTGGTGGACCTGGAAGAATAGTTGAAATTGATGAAATGAAATTTGGTAAAAGAAAATATGAACGTGGCCGAGTTGTAGAAGGTAATTGGATTTTTGGTGCCATCGATATTGCAACTGGTGCTCTGAGTCTTGAAATTTGCCCTCAAAATCGGCGAGATCGAGAAACTCTTATTCCCATTATCAAAAAACATATTAAGGCTGGATCGAAAATATATTCGGATTGCTGGAAAGCTTATGACGGGTGATACTCTATTGACCACAGTACGATTCGACACCGCTCGATTCGACACAGATTTATTCGACACCAAATTATTCGACACCGTAC
>NW_018021067.1:96877-103816 GCF_002006095.1 Pseudomyrmex gracilis
TGCTCCAGGGGAATCTCGTATTCTCCACCGGGTAAACCGGCATCCGCTTCGCTCCGGAGGAATCTTCCGATTTTCCGCCGGGTAGACCGACTAAAACCGTGACTTTCTTACCCACCGTTTCGAGACGCACCGCACAGTTAATGCTTTGGTCTATTATATTATTTTCATTTCTTTCTTTTGTACATATGATTTTTCATTTTGTTTTAATTGAATAAATCTTACTCATTTTGTTACTCTACATCACCGAGTTCACTCTTTTTCTTACTTTACCTTGATTCCGACGAGCTACTTCGCAGCAATTAAATTAACTTAAAAGAACGGAACATTTCTCATGAAAAATAGAACCGTTACATACTTCTTATATTTTTTAAAAATATGTTTTTTATTTCTCGAAGATAGGACTACGCGCGTTTTGTTTGTCCCAACAAACACTATTTTTGTGCAAAATTTCAGATTGATTGGGAGCAGGGGTCATTTGGAAGTATATCCTTATAAGGTAATAAGACATACAGAAATTTTAAAAATACAAACTTTAATTTATAAGGTAATAAGATCATATTTATTAATAAAAAATAGAGTGTATTTTAAAATATAAGAGAACTAAAAATAAAAAAGCTTTATATTTCCGAATTTGTCTAGTTAAAGAAATAGCCATGCCAGACAAATACAAAAATAGATATGTCAGATATAACAATACATGTAACAATGCAAATCGTTACGGCCGGGACCGACCATCCGTCCCGGCCAAAAACGCGGCGCTTAGCGCCAAATAAGAATTTGACACTTTTTAGATATACGCTGACGGCCTGCGCGCCGCCCGCGCCATCAAGCGGCATGCGCGCCGCCCGCACCGCGCACTACCCCGCGCCGACAAGCGCCAACCGTTACCGCGCCCGCACCGCGCACTCCGCCGCGCCATAGAACTAAGCTGCGACAAACAAATATCTGTTTTTCCGAGCATCCTTGTAAACTCCCGCCCCGGAGAGAATTCGGGTATAAAAGCCGGCCCGAAAATCAAGGAAATCAGATCTGCTCCGATCTCCGGATCTACGAGTAGCCCTCAGGGAAACTTCTTCTCGGTCCGACAGCAACTCAGAGATCCGCTCCGCTCCGAGGGAATCTTAGATTCTCGGCCGGGTAAACCGGCATCCGCTCCGCTCCGAGGGAATCTTAGATTCTCCGCCAGGTAAACCGGCATCCGTTCCGCTCCATGGGAATCTTGTATTCTCCGCCGAGTAAACCGGCACCCGCTCCGCTCCCGGAGAATCTTGTATTCTCCGCCGGGTAAACCGGCATCCGCTCCGCTCCAGGGGGAATCTTTTGATTCTCCGCCGGGTAAACCGGCATCCGTTCCGCTTCGCTTCGGGGAATCTCTGGATTCTCCGCCGGGTAAACCGGAATCCGTTCCGCTCCGCTCGGGGAATCTTTCGATTCTCCGCCGGGTAAACCGGCTCTCTTTCCGCTCCGCTCGGGGAATCTTTTGATTCTCCGCCGGAAAAACCGGCTCTCTTTCCGCTCCGCTCGGGGAATCTTCCGATTCTCCGCCAGTTAAACCGGCTATCTTCCCGCTAGAAAACTCCCCGGGAATCTCACGATTCTCCACCGGGAACACCGGCCTGCTTTCATTAAAACCGGGCGTGGAGATTAGCGCATTCTTCGTCAGGCCAACCAGCTCTTTTCGTTGGAGCTGTTCCAGGGGAATAAGCGAAGAGCGAAAGTAAGAAAAACCTAGCGTAGAAAGACCGGCCGAACGACAAAGTCTACTTTTCGGAAGAAAGTGACTTTTCGGCGCTGCAAATATTTTTCTTCACAAACCGATAAAACTCGGTTCCTAACACGACATTGTGTAAATCTCTTTTATAGAAAAGAGACTTTTCACGCGATAAAGATTGTTCTCGTGATAAACGCGTTTTTGAGCGCTACCGCGGAACTTGCGCGTTAGGAGACAAAAACATCTAGCGGAGGCTCCCGAACGGCCTTGACCGAGTCGCGCCGTTTAAATCACCGTCTGTACATATCTTAGTTTTTTTGGTGAAGTACACGAACCAGCGAAAAACGTAACTTTCTCGCGTTATTTGGAGAATCACCGCCAAGTAAATTTTCCGGTGTGTTATATTATTTTCATTTCTTTCTGTTGTACATATGATTTCTCATTTTGTTTTAATTGAATAAATTTTTATTCAATTTTGTTACTTTAAATCACCGAGTTCACTCTTTTTCTTACCTTTTCTTGATTCCGACAAGCTACTTCGCAGCAGTTAAATTAACTTAAAAGAACGGAACATTTCTTGCAAAAAATAAAACCGTTACATACATATGTAGATGTATTGTTATATCTGACTTTTTAAATATACAAGGTGTTTGATAATTACTTTAAAATCTCTTGTACACCAGCTCACGCACACCAGGCGCGTGGTTCACTGACGTGCGTTCGGCTGAAGATCGGCGCTAATTGGCTTGATTTATTCAATAATTACTCCTCTAGTATATGTAATAGAAAAAAATGGTTCAAGAATTTTTGACTCAGTTTTACTCCTTCTATTTACCTACAAAAGATTTTAAAGTAATTATCGAACACCCTGTATATTATCAAGTTACAGTATATGAGCAAACTGTGAGGACTTATATTTTAAAATAATATTCTATATTTCTTGCATATATTTTGACAGAAGCTCGGTTAGATAGTTCAGTATGAAGAATCTTAATTATTTGATAACAGAATATAAGGATTAATTATTGCAGTCCTGCTTTTCCTTAATATAAAATAGATTAAATCTAAAGAAATTAAGTACATTTAAATTTAGTCGTGATCTAAAGTATATCAGAGCTGCGTTTGAAACTACTACTCGTATGCACTTTATTTTTCTCGCTCATTAGATATAAAACAAAGATGGAATAATGCTCATGTGCACACGAGTGATATTTTCAAATCTAGCCCTGAAGTTTAAATAACTTACCAATAATGCATGCACCATACTTCATTGATTTGATTCCTTTTTTTACTTCTGTTCCTGTCCAATTCGGAGTAGATGCAACTTTAGGAGAGAAAAGCTTTTTACATATGCTTATAGAGCCATTTCTCCTTCGTGTATTCCTCTTCCAGCTACAACACTGAAATGAGATACCTGTAGAAAAATAAAAAATTATTATTGGAAAAAAGTGCTGTAGTATTAATGTATTGAGTTGAGTTGCTAGTTTTTTTATAAGTTGTTTACATGACATTAAACATTTACAGCAAAATCGTAGTTGTCGATGTTTTGCAAAAACAATTCCTATTCATAAAAAGAGTTTATGTCAGCTAATGGAAGAGTAGGCCACCCTTCTGGTTTTTTGACATCCTCAGCAGTTCTAACATAGTCCATAACAAGATCCACTTTATGATCTATACTTTGAAAACTTCGCAAGAGTTCTTTTTGCTTAGAGAGAACTGTCTTCAGCACAAGAACCATATCTGTAACATAAAAAAATTGAAGTTACAACAAATAGCAAAATTTGTGGGAACAGATCAGAATTTCAAAACATATGTAATATAATGTAAAAAATATATACACAGGATGGTGTATACTAGTAGCAAAAAGAATAAATAGATACATATAATTCCATGCATTTACCTGCTGAAGAAAGTGAAGCTCTATGTTTATTCAAGTTCGATTCATTTGCCGTTAAGGACGCTAAATAAAATTAAAATGCATTAGGCAAGACAGTAAAATACAATATAAAAAAACAAACTTGTACAAAAGTTACTTAAGCAATCCAATACTCACCAGACAATATTTTTGGCATATGTTGAGTATGTAATATTGTTACCTCGCGTGAGGTCAAAGATGCTGCGTGGGAGAGACGCCGAGGAGAATTATTATCATTTTATAACATTTATTAAGTTTCAATAAATTCGTTTATTTCGTATTCTGCTTTTGTTACACTTCCACTCACTCGCGATATCTTAAGTTCTTACGAGCGATGCTCTGATGAGCAGAGCCTCCGGCCGCGACACTATTCTAGACGATTCTACCGTTTCCGCCCGAACACCGGCTTATATCCTCGAGTCAATCACTCTGTGATTGGCCGAGGAAAACCAGGCGACATCCGGCCTTCAAAAAGTGCAATGCAAACCATTGCATCTTTTCGGCTGCACGTGCGACCTTCGACCGGTGCGTCCTTGTGCACGCGGTCGCATATCGCCTCGCGACTGCTGACTGGACATCCGCGCCGGATTCCAGTCCCCCGTGTAAAGTAACACTAAACCCAGTAACCAAACCCCGAATTTAACCAATACCGCTTATTACGCAACACTTAATACATTAACTTACTACATAACTTAATACATAACTTAATACATGATTTATAACAGTATTAAAAGAGATGTTTGGGAATAAGGCATATATTAAAGTGGGGATTGAGACTGATTAGATGTGATAGAGCTCGCACTATTACATATGGCAGACATTAGATAATCAAGTGTAACAAGAGTAGAGATTGGACAACTTGTAACGGATTTATCTACATCATTTTCCACTTTATCTGTAGTAATGAACACAAGTATTATGATAACACAAGTAAAATGATATTTATTTCAAAAATATTATCATTTTCGATAGTATTTGCCTGTACATGAAGAATTTAATGAAGAGAGTTCAGGTGATCTGCGTTGTAAATTCTATTGGCTATGAAACATGATTTGATTTTCTTTATCTATTATTCCTAGCTTCTCTCCTATATGAGCTTGCGTCTCTTTTTCCTGCTTTGCCTTTTTTATTTGTTCCTGAATTCTTTTACAAGCTTTGTCAAGTTCTATATTAATATCTTTTGAACATCGTTTTTTAGATATTTTCTGAATATCATAAATTATTTCTTCTTCTGTCTGTAACTTCTCATTGATTATATTAATTTTATTCAGATTTTTTGTTTTTGCTCTTTTATTTTTTAATCTCTGCAAAGCATTTTGCACAGAGGTGCTACTTTTGATTTCAAATTGTTTTTTTTTATAAGTAGATTTTTGTGGTACGGGTACAGACTTTTCTTTTTTTTTAGATATTTGTATATGATTTTTTTCTTTCTCATTCTCATTCTCATCATCATCATCATTATCATCATCATCATCAAATAAAATATTTCTCTTTTTTTTCTCATGCCTCTTCCAGTTTCTTTATCTGTATTAAGCCCATCTGTATTTTCGGCCATTGGAAGCATCTCTCTGGCTTTTCCATATAAATTTATAAGAAATAGAACAATACATATTTTAATAGTAAACTTACCGACAGTATCAACTTTTTTTTAATTTAGGACATATAAACTTACCATAAGTTTTTCGTACTGTACATGGAAGAACTTTCTATGTTTGACAGTCTACATCTATATATGCTTTTACTGCTCTGTCTTCATTTTTTAAATTTTGTGAACATAGAATTATGACATCAAAAATCCACTTGATTGGGACAACAGAAGTAACTGTTTTTCCTTTTTCATCTTGCGTTTCAATTATGCTATACTGCTTTATCTCAAATACAATAAATCTTTCTGATAGTAAAACAACGAAATAAAATATAAAAACATTTCTACATATTCTATCATAACTTTTTTTAAAAGCCATGAAAATCATGAATAATACAAACTACAGAGATATCAGGTTATTGTAACGGTTCTATTTTTCGTGAGAAAATGTTCCGTTCTTTTATATCTTTAACTGCTGCGGAATAGCTCGTTGGATTCAGGGAAAGGTAAAAAAAAGAGTAAACTCGGTAATTTAAAGTAACAAACGAACAAGATTTATTCAAAAAAAAAAGAATTAAAAGTGATATGTACAAAAATAACAAAATAAAACTAATACAATACACCGGAGAATTTACTCGGCGATGATTGTCCGAATAACGCGTGAGATAGTCACGTTTCTTGCTGGTTCGTTTTTTTCACCAAAAACACTGAGATATGTACAGACGGTGATGTAAACGGCGCGACTTGGTCAAGGCCGTTCAGTAGCCTCGGTGAGATGTTTTTGTCTTTTGACGCGCAAGTTCCGCGGTAGCGCTCGAAAACGTGTTTATCGCGAGAACAGTCTTTTATCGCGTGGAAAGTCTCTTTTCTATAAAAGAGATTTACACAATGTCGTGTCACAAACTGAGTTTTATCGTTTTGCGAAGAAAAATATTTACATCGCCGAAAAGTCACTTTTCTTCCGAAAAAGTAGACTTTGTCGTTCGGCCGATCTTCCTACGCTAGGTTTTCTTACTTTCGCTCTTCGCTTATTCCCCTGGAACAGCTCTAACGGACAGAGATGGTTGGCCTGACGGAGAAAACGCTATTCTCCACGCACGGTCTCAATGGAAGACCAAACGGCGTTCCCGGGAGAGAATCGTGAGATTTTCGGAAGGTTTTTTAGCTGGAAGATAGCCGGTTTACCCGGCGGAGAATCGGAAGATTCCTCGAGCGGAACGGAAAGAGAGCCGGTTTTCCCGGCGGAGAATCGGAAGATTCCTCGAGCGGAGCGGAAAGAGAGCCGGTTTTCCCGGCGGAGAATCGAAAGATTCCCTGAGCGGAACGGAAAGAGAGCCGGTTTTCTCGGCGGAGAATCAAAAGATTCCCCGAGCGGAGCGGAAAGAGAGCCGGTTTACTCGGCGGAAAATTGGAAGTTTCCCCGAGCGGAGCGGAACGGATGGCGGTTTTCCCGGCGGAGAATCGAGAGACTCCCCGGAGCGGAGCGGAACGGATGCCGGTTTACCCGGCGGAGAATCCAGAGATTCCCGGAGCGGAGCGGAACGGTAGCCGGTCTACCCGGCGGAGAATCCAGAGATTCCCGGAGCGGAGCGGAACGGATGCCGGTTTACCCGGCGGAGAATCCAGAGATTCCCGGAAGGGTGATACTCTATTGACCACAGTACGATTCGACACCGCTCGATTCGACACAGATTTATTCGACACCAAATTATTCGACACCGTACGATT
>NW_018021068.1:0-8010 GCF_002006095.1 Pseudomyrmex gracilis
AAATTCCGGTTATTTTTTGATCATGGTAGTATGTCAACATTCATCTATTGACCTCCCTTACATGTGTGCAAAGTTTCATCAAAATCAGAATTTTCCACTTCGCGAGGTTCCTTTGTAAGTGGTCTTTGCGTGAGATAAAGTTATCGCGGACTTTCAAGATGTGTGCTTTGCTGTGTTCCCGAGATTGAAACGGCTCGTTTATGTTACTGAATATTTGTGCGTCATCCTCAGACTCGCTTTGCGTGCTATCGTCAGACGTTTCAGATAAGTTGTCGATGCCAGCGATATCATCACCGGATTCGTCTATGTCGTCTAAGATTTCGTTTTCGGTCCTGTTTATGTCAGTGTCTTGGGTTTCGTTTCTCACGTGTAGGTTGTTTATAGCAACGTTTGGTGTTTCGTACGTCGAGCTGGTATTATTTACGACGGGGTCTGGTGTCGTGTTTCTTATATCGATACTTGATCGAGTGGTATCTTTTGTTTTTGTCGCGAGGATCTTGGGTCGAATATCATTTCGTTGGAGTCAGAAGTGTTGTCCGTGTCATGCATATGATAGACCCTGGGTAAATTTGGCTAAAGAATGTGTAACGTCTGGAGTTACGGGGTCTGATGATGGAGGTAAGGAATTTTTATGACTGGAAAGTTGACAAGGGACAGGATTCCTGGAGAGTGCGTCTGCATTCACGTTAGATTTTCCTGCTTTGTACACAACTTTGTACTCGTATTCGGCCAATTTAAGGCGCCATCGTACAAGACGCGACGTAGGATCTTTTACGGAGTGTAGCCAGACCAAAGGCTTATGATCAGTTACGAGTTTAAATTTACGACCGTACAGACATGGTCTGAAATGATTTACGCTGTGAACTATAGCAATGAATTTCTTCTCTATGGTTGAGTACTTCTGTTCAGCTTGATTTAGGAGTCGGGACGTGTATGGAATTGGCAAATCTTTTCCTATGGAACCTTGACTAAGTATACCGCTTACTGCGTATCCGGACGCATCTGTTGTTCACACAAAAGGCTGCGTGAAATCAGGATACTGTAGAAGAAATTCGCGGCAAAGTACGTCTCTTAGGTAAACGAACGCCTTTTCTTGCGGCTTTGACCAGACAAATTTTTCGTCTTTCTTCAAATGATTTGTGAGGGGTTTTGCAATTTTGGAAAAATTCGGAATAAAGCGGCGATAATAGCCGGCTAAGCCTAAGAACTGTTTTATATTTTTCGCGTTGCGTGGTCGCGGGAATTCTTTGACCGCTTGTACTTTCTTTGGATCCGGTTTGACGCCATTTTTACTTATAACGTGACCTAGGTAGTTTACTTCCTTTTGGAGAAATTCACATTTATCTGGTTAGAGTCTTAAGTTAGTTTTTCTCAGGCATTCGGCGAGTTTGTTGAATTTGATCTCGTGTTCGCGCAGCGAACTTGCGTACAAAACTATATCGTTGAGGTAGACAAATAACTCTATACCTTGTAAGCCAGTTAGGTAGTACCTGATCCATGAGTCGTTGGAACGTCGCAGGGGCGTTTTTTAGTCCGAACGGCATTCGGTTGAATTGGTAGTGTCTATGAGGTGTAGAAAAAGCCGTTTTCTGCGCGTCTGACTTGTGCATCGGTATCTAGTGAAATCCTGACGCGAGGTCAAATACACTAAAATATTTTGCGCTAGCTGTTCAAGAATTTCTGTGATGTTAAGCAGGGGGTATGCGTCACCTATTGTTTTTTCGTTAAGAGTGTAAAAATCTATTAACATTCTTCATCATTTATTACCTTTGGAGTCGGTTTTTTGGGCACAATCCACAAAAGAGAATTATATGGAAAATCGGACGGACGAATTACGTCAATGTCTAACAGATCTTTCACTTGTTTATCGATTTGTGAATCGGCAGGAAACGGTACTGTTTCGTATGTATAGGGTTATTGTCGGTTGTGACTATCTTATGTGCTAGAACGCTCGTGTAGCCTAACTTGTCATCCGGTAGTCGGAACAGGTCGCTGTGGGTACTTATTATACGTGCAACGTGCTCGGACTCTTCGTTGTTTAAATGTTCGAGACGGAGAAGTTCCCGGATAACTTGAACTCTCTCGTCATTTGATTTTACTTGATCTTTTCCAAAGGTGTAGACTGGCACTTCCCGTTCTGAATTTGCGTTTGCGTTAACGATCCTTACGGTAGTGGAACTTGCGCTTTCTTCTTGAGACGGGTGACCTAAGTCTCCCTTGGATTTAGAAATTGAAAGTGGAATATGCTGTCGACCTAAGCCAGAGCTAGGAATAGAATTGAGACTCGATGAGACGCGGCGGCCTAAGTCGTCGCAGGAATCTAGAGAGTTAGAATTTGACTCGATGAATCGACGGCCTAAGTCGTCGGGCAATGGAGCGTTTGTCATTTGATCGAGCTTTTAGAGCTCTAACGTAGGGACAACCAACTCGCGATCGACGTCGCGAGTTGGTCGCGGCTAAGAAAAAGAATAGGGGTTAAAAGAACTTACAAGGGGACCTTCAGAGATGTCCCCCTCCGATTTGTACGAATTTTATATATATTGTAGGTGGACCCTCTCACTACATCGTGATGCAGTAATAGGACGCGCCTCTCAAGCGTTCTCGAGAAAAACGCGTTTAAAGTTTTCCGTGCGAGTAATATACCGTTAAGTTAGTACAGTTTGGCAGATAANCGGCGTGGCTCAGTGGGCAAGGCGCCCAGCTACCACTCTGCGCATTGATGGTTCAAATCTTATTTTTTTGAAAATTTTTTTTTATTTGTACTGTATTATATTGTATAAGCGTATTGGCACACATAATTTTTATTTANTTTGTCTAAAAATTAATGTTTTTCTTATAAAACTAATGAAATTGAAAAATTACGAGAGTTATTGATTTCCAATGCAGGAAAATAAAAGACAGAAAAATAAGAATACATTTAAATTTATTATAAGAAAAAAACTTATTTATTAAAATCTTTTATTATATTTTATTTTAAATATTTTTTATTTGCTTTCGGAGTCATCTTCGGAGGGATTACATATATTAGGATGGTATTTAACATAAAAACATGTAAAACATAATATTTTTCTACAATGAGCACATTGTATAAAACNTCCAGTTTTACAAACGCACAGTTTTTTAACAACTGTGATTGGAAAACAAATGTCATTCATGTTTAGACATATCGATCGTTCTTCTAATAATTTCGATGCATACCAAGCATATTGAAGCATTAGTTTAAACATCGGAGCGGTTAATTGATGCAACAGCAGAGAATGTATTTTTATTGCATCTTCGCGAGTACAAATTTCTTTTTCTTGTTGCAGTAATGTTGGAGAATTTTGCAATCGTTTAATAAAATTTTTAATTTGGCGATAAAANTACACGTCACAAGGTTGACAGAGAGGCGTGCATTTTGGAGGAATTATTTTTGTAAAACACGATGCTCTACCTTCTTCATCTTCAAAAATATCATCATATAATGTTAGATCGGTTTGCCCTCCCCACGAATCAATTAATAATAAAAATTTATTATCTGCCACATAAGGAGACAAACAATACTTCAAATAATCGGTGTATAGTGCTTTTATCAATTTTCCCGACTTTGAACATGTGACAAATATGTTTTTAGATTCATTTATCAATGTATCAACTTTTTTTTGCACTTTAGGACCAAATTTTCCCGCTGGTTCTTGCATGCATAAAAAAACTACTGGTAATATTTTTCCTGAAGCTGTGATCGAATATTGCGCTGTGTAAGAATGTGAGATGTCACGTAAACTTTTCTTTTTTACGAGAACGGGTTTTGATCCTTGTGCAGCAAGAGTTCTATTGTAAGTCATTTGATATTNACATCCCGTCTGATCCGTATTAATAATATAATCTAATTCAAAGTCGGGCATAATTGCCTTTGTTTGCACTTGAAAACGTTGCGCGGATTCTAAAATTTCCTCCAAAGTTGCATGTTCTCTTTTACTCACAAATTTTGTTATTTTTCTCTGCTTGATTTTATATTTATTTTTAAATCGTTCGACCCAACTCATACTAGCAGAGAAATTAAAGGTTTCACTGATGGAAACGCTATTGCCATTGCCCACTGTTGCAGAGTTCTTATCAGAGTTGTTATCTGATAACAAAAAAATAAAACCGTGAAAACTGATGTTACATATTATTTATATTTTTGATATCTTTCTAATTTTNTTATAAAAATATAATGTAAAATTATACCTGCTCAAGACACTCTCTTGCTTCTTTAAAGTGTTNGAATGTCTGCGTTTCTATATATCTCCATCTATCAACAAATGTTCCTCCTCGTTTTACATCTTCTTTCCATCTACGTAGCATGTGTGCATTTTTTAATTGAGAGCACCCTTTTTTTTGTAACGATTTTACAGTCTATTTTGGATGCATTACAGCTAGAGCAACCGTCTTTTTCTTATATTCTAAAGAAACATTACTGTACTTGCGAGGAGTCAATTCTGGTTCGTATGTTGGACTCTCACGAGGTAAACACTACACAAATATAAAAAAATCACATTGTTACATGTTGTAAGTTTTATAACTTCACANATTTGAAAAATAAAAAGTTTCAAAAGCAGTAGAAATAAAAATATTGTAGCAAAAATTCAACGTACCTNTGTGTATTCTTCTTTATTCAGAACATCAGTCTCTTCTGGAAGTATTAAATCTTCATCAGNGATTATTTTTCGATCTTGTAACATGAACATTATTTCATTAAAAAATTCTTTGCCCATAGCGATGGAAGCGGCCGAGATTTGTTCTGGTGGTGTGTCCGTTATCAAATTTTCTTCTCGCAACAAATTTTTGCAATAAGTGAGAGCGTTTGTTAAGGTGTCTCTCATTGTTAATTTATCATTGTTTTCTAGAGAAGACCATTCCGAGCTTGACTCCGAGCTCGAAATATTTTGTTCTGCACTAGTACTTGGCGTGTGACTCATTTTTCTCACTGCACTATACTCACTGCTTCAAACGCTAGCTTGAATGCGACTGTCTTCAAACCGTTAAATTTCGAACCACTAGTCTCACAAAGAAAACAAGTTCTCAGGTAGCACGTGTATATGATTTCATAATAGATACCCTTACCGAAGGGACATTCTAGGTAGTCTCAACTCACGACAAAAATAACAAGCATGGCAATAATATAGAATAATTTATTTCTTATTGCAAATAACATTCTATAAATTAACAACATTAAAAGCATAGGAAATCAATAACTTTTGTAATTTTTCAATTTTATTAGTTTTATAAGAAAAACATTAATTTTTAAATAAAATAAATAAAAATTATGTGTGCCAATACGCTTATACAATATAATACAGTACAAATAAAAAAAAAAAATTTCAAAAAAACAAAATTTGAACCAGCAATACGCAGAGTGGTAGCCGGGCGCCTTGCCCACTGAGCCACGCCGATTATCTGCCAAACTGTACTAACTTAACGGTATATTACTCGCACGGAAAACTTTAAACGCGTTTTTCTCGAAAACGCTTGAGAGGTGCGTCCTATTACTGCACCACGATGTAGTGAGAGAGTCCACCTACAATATATATAAAATTCGTACAAATCGGAGGGGGACATCTCTGAAGGTCCCCTTGTTAGTCCTCGGATCTTTGACTCGCGGACTTCCGCAAATTTTAGGTACAAGATCCGGGATAGCCTGCGGTAAAGCACTCGTTGCAAGGAGCTGGAGAAGAATCCTAAGAAGGAACGTACCTACACACAATCTCCTGACCACACGACAACGGTTGAGTCGTGTAACCCGTAGAAATCTACTGCGTGATAACTAAGATGCTCGATAAAATAAGAGAATTGTTCTAGACACTCTGAGCAATCTAACACTGCTCGATGGCGGGTGAGGTTTCTGTAGCAGATTTGACAACGTTGGACCGCTCGCCGACGTCCTATTTTGAAACCGTGGTTACCGAGAACTCTTCGAATGTGAAAAAGAAAGCGTATATCGTTTCACTGCTCGCAAAGGATATATGATGGTTTGCACAAATTTGCTGGAGGCTCTAAGTAAAACACTAGAGCCTGTCTACAGCGGGTGATCGTGAATCGTCGCATAAAGTCGAAGAACAGGAGCGATAACTGTCGAGTGCGATACAAATGTAGTCCACACATAGAAATTTCGGAAAATTAATCTGTATCTGTTTCCCAGAGCTGTCGTGAGCCGCACAAATCACACTCTTCTGCGGGTTTTACTTGAGCAGCGTTTGACCAGCACCGGCTGCACAGAATGAAACCGACTCGAATAGTACTATTCGTAACTGGGAGATGGTAGTCGATTACTTCGCGCGGTTTGTTCTCAGGAATATCGTCTGCGCAAACAGGGCAATAGACTTAGTTGGTCCACGTTCTGATTACGAAATGAACGCGCTTGCACAGGAGGGGAATTGGATTCATAAGGTGGTTCTGTTAAACGCGGCTGCCCTGATGAATATAAACCGTGGGATCACGTGTAGAAATCGTTGGAATGTACGCCGATAAAATCTCGTACGCCTCGTGGCACAAGGCACATTCGTTAACGGGTTTAAGAGTCGTAAGATTCTGCTGACATTTAGAGCACGACACGATAGTTGAGAGCGTCCCGATAGCGACGCCGTGACTGGAAATGAGCTGGCAAAATTGGTAAATTCTAGATTGAAACGTGCACCGCCTACAATAGATGTCCTCACTCCACCTATACCTGTACGCTAAAATCACTATGCGGCAACGACCTAAGTTGTATTTCTGCCAGTGATCAAACGCGGAGGAAAGTTCAATAAATTCACCGGGTTCTTCGGGAGGTAGAGGTTGTCCGATACACATTGATGTATTCAAGAGTTATTACAGGTGGGGCGGGAATAAATGTACATATTAATTTCTTTTGATATGCCTGGAACCGCGGGTCGTTGACGAGTAACGTAGCCGTATAGTACCAGTGTAGCGTGTTGACGCGAATCAATTTCTTGAACTCCCAAACTTCCACTTTGTGACTTATCTCTTCGTTGGAAAGAATCACAGGATATCCGACGTCGTTCGCGCAGGACGGTTGGTTTACCGTGCTTTTAACCTACGCTATTACGCGACGCCATCGTTGAGGTTGCCACCCGGATCTAATACCGCGCTTGTTTTGCTTTGGCATCTACAATTGTCGAACACTTTAATTATTAACAATACACACCCCGAATTTATTAACGCGCACTGAACTGTATTATATCTGAAAGAAAACAACAGATTAATATCTTGAGTGGAATGCGCAGGTCAGCGCGTTCCTTCTCTCGGTCGCAAACAGAGCACTTGAGACGACCATCTAGACGGACTGCCACTCCGTCGGGGGACGCGGCGTCTTTCAAGATGGCGGCACCCACGCCGAGGGGACGCGGCAATGCCGTGAACAAGAAAGAAGAAGGAATACTCTTCAAGATGCGCAGGTTAGCGCGTTCCTGGAGCACCAGGGTGTTGAAGATGCGCTGTTAAAGCGCTTCCTCTTAGGAATTAGGAACTTAAAATATACAACGAGAATATATAGAAATGTATATAATACGAGTTACTTGAGGTACAATAAAATAAAGTAAAAGACAACTCAATTGAAATAATTATGCAACAATATCTGGTATATTCTTAATAAAGTTATTCATATGATAAATACAATAGTTATTAACAAATCGAGTGCAATTAAGATATTACTCGAACTAGCAATATTTGACATGCTCTCAATAAAACGGTTAGTTATATAACAGCTACAATATTCATTAACGATTCGAGTGCGATTAAGGTATATTACTCGAATGTAGAACGAGTTGTATTTAATTAATATTAAAGTAGCAATGGACGATACAATATGAAAGTGACTTACTATAAGGCTTCTTCTAAATTCTAACGCAGTGGAAATAAATGTTGAGTGGACTTGCTCGTCGGGATGAGAACTTAGGAGGTAGAGGGTGATACTCTATTGACCACAGTACGATTCGACACCGCTCGATTCGACACAGATTTATTCGACACCAAATTATTCGACACCGTACG
>NW_018021068.1:8470-11907 GCF_002006095.1 Pseudomyrmex gracilis
GAATCGTACGGTGTCGAATAATTTGGTGTCGAATAAATCTGTGTCGAATCGAGCGGTGTCGAATCGTACTGTGGTCAAACGGAACACGCCCGGAGGTAGACCCGTTGTGCGTCGGGATGTAGAATGAATGACCATTTGATCAGAGTTGGAGAAAGTTCGACTAGCTGCTTCGAGGTCCGGGGAGAACTGCGCTTGGCTTGGCTCCATAGTTGCAAACTCGAGCCGGCTAGCACCGAGAGCACCGAGGTGTTGGGAGCCACTGGGAACACGCACACAAGCGAGAAGTCAGCTTCAGTGTGTGTTCCACGCACACGGACGGCGGTTCTCGCTTGAGTGCGTGTTCCCAGTGGCTCCCAACACCTCGGTGCTCTCGGTGCTAGCCGGCTCGAGTTTGCAACTATGCTTGGCTCCAGAGCGAAGGAGTCGGGCCAGCTCACTAGGAGAGGCAGTGGAGAGGAGCGGCCGGCGCAGTGTTGGTAAGAAGGGCGCTTAGGCGCGGTTTGAGGTTTAAGCCGTGTTCATGCAAGTACGGCAGGAAGGACCTAGGGGAAAGTTGTCCGGAAAGATAGGTTTCTATTGGTCGGAGCGGATCCAACGGAAATCTTGGTGTTAAAGTGTTTTTTTAGGCGTACATGATGGTTTCTAGTGGTCTTATGCGCTACAACATTAGATATATGTGTACTTAAAGGTTATATATGATATATATATATATATGTATGTTATGTTTAAATGTATGCCTAGTGCTACGCTGGCATTACGGACTAAGGAAAAGTTAAACAGTGGTAGGTCTTAATGCTAATTCAAACTACATGTAATAAAGATGGCGCGTCGTAGGTTTTAGGCCGTGTATAATGGACATGGTTAATTAGGCTTTGTGTAATGGACATGGTCTTTTCTAGAAGAGTGATAAAAAAAATATAAGTATGAAATAACGCGCGGTGTAACACGTTTGAAGAAATAGAAGTTTCGGGATGAACACTTCTCTTTTTTATGAGATTTTGGGACGCACCCGTGGCAACCATAAAGTTCGTTTCTTGAAGAAGGCTTATGGCCGAAACTGACACGATTGGAGCGTGACTGAAAGATGTTGGATTTAGGACGTGTACCTCGGCTGTTCGGCCGTTAGGGAGTTTATTATGTTGACAGGACGCGTGTTCTGAGAGGGACCCGCTCGATCTTGGTCCGGACGTTTTGAGGGGCCATGCTTGTTTCCCTGTGCTTTTCGAGAATTATTGAACTGTCGTTTTCGGCATTCGTCAATTTCATGTCCCGAGTTTCGACAGTAACGGCACTATTTGTCAGGTTTATTGTTCCGGCGTTCCGACGGTCTCTTGTTTCGTTGGTCTCAAGTGTGCTGTGGGGGTGAAGGCCGGACGTCGTTTTTGTGTTGTGTCTCGAAACGGTTTTCGACGCATCTGGTATAAACCGAGGTTCTTTGCGCGGTCTGCGATAATCATTCAAGGGACGATAAGGCACTTGCTGACGGCGGTCGTCTTGACGGCGCGGCGGCGAAGGGTAACGACGGTTATCTGTTATAAACCGAGGTGTCGAGTGACGGTAATCATTCGGCGGATGCTGTGGTGTGGAATGAGCGAGTGGACGATCTATATGATTTACTCATTTATTCGATCTAAGGTCAACCGAGCTCTGGTTACCGTATCTGTTTATCGAGCTCTTGTTGCCGAGATATCCTTAACGCTTCGGCGAATGCGTCATGCGGAGAGGTCTGATTATCGATTCGGAGCTGTAAACGATATTCTAGCGGCAGACCGTCGTAAAAAGATCTCGTCGTCATTCGATCGGTTTCTAACGTAAACTTTACGCTCAGATTACCGATCTGGCGTCTTTCACAATCGAAGATTGCTGAGCGCAATTCTTTAACACGGCTTATGTAATCTAGGATGTGTTCTTTTGGTCGCATGTAAACCGAACTGAGTTCAGTTAGCGATACGGTTTATCGTTTTCGATAACCCGAAAGCTTAGATTAGGAGACCGATTAGCTGCGTAACCGAATTGCAGGCTTGTTCGGACACGGCGTAGTATGCTCTACCGCGTAATTTATTGATTAGCAGTTTCGTAAGGTTATATTCGCACCTTGGCGGTACGATTTCTTTAACGCGCCTACACGCTTGTACGACTTGGGAAAGCGGAATGTTATATCCATGGGAATACGGCACAATGATCGGTGGCTTCGCGATAAGATATGCGAGGCAATTGAGACGCTTGTTCCGGCGAAGTTGAACGCGGATAATACTGCGGCTGTTGGCCATGGTGTGATGACGTAACGTCATTTAAATGTCGCGGTCTCGCATAAGCACTATCTTTGTATGCGTTTTCCCGCGGTTCTCTAGTGTAAACGTGAAGAATTTCGGGTCTGTCAAACGCGGTCTTATTCTGTTCCGCGTGTAGCAATGATTCTTTTGTTCTCTTTAATTCTTTCTCTCTACTTGAAAGTTCTCTTTCTCGCGATTTTATTTCATTTTCTTTCTGTCGTAAAGCTCGTGATTCTTCCTCCATACGGGCTCTGTTTGTCAAGCGCGTCCTGCATTGCCGCGATATTTGCCCTTACCTGTTCTTCTGTCACGGCGGAATGAGCTCCCGGAGCTTGCTTCCTACATGTTTTATTTCGCGTATCTCTATTCATTGTAACGCGGAGCTTGCACTACGACTCAAACTCGTAAGTTTGAAAGTTTACAATAATAAATATTATTGATAAATACTATAAATACTCGGATAAATACTCGGATTTCTTCGTGAAGCGAAATCGTCAATCCCACCACTGTCACCAATTTTATGTTACGTCCCGGTCGGTCGCGGTTAATAAAAATACAAAAGGAAATTAGTCTTCGGACCGTCGAATGGGAGTTACCGCTATTTTTGGGTAAAAACCCAAGATTGCCCGCGGCAAGAAAATCGCTCACGAGGAAATACAAGGAACTTAGCACGAGGACGGTGTTATATGTGATTTCCAGAGAAAATGAACACCGTAGGGTCGTTGAGATTGCGTGTTCCGATCAAGGTGAGTTGAGCGACAATGTAGGTGTGCTGTTCTATACACTAGATGCACTCTACCAGTGGTCTACACCTCACGAGGCTCTCGTGACATTGGCACGTCCGTTGACGTGAGTCATTAAGTACTAAGTTTTTATTATACCCGTTTTTCTTTACTTATCCTATGTAGTTAATGAGCAGTTGATAAGTTACCATTCTAAAACTTTACCATAACAGGTAAGTTATCGTAACCGGTAGGTTACCATCAACTTATAACACTTATTGTCGGTAACATCCACTGTCGGTAACATCTACTGTCGATAACATCTACCGTCGGTAACATTTACTATTGGTAACGTCTACCGTCGGTAACATACCATCATTGGTAGGATTACGTACTACGATATGTTATTGTTAAATTAATTATTAGAACTTACTAGAATAAC
>NW_018021068.1:12697-53720 GCF_002006095.1 Pseudomyrmex gracilis
ACTTATTCTGCGTATCTTCTTCGTTCCGCCGTAGAAGACGGCGCACGCGACGAGGAGGTAGAGGCTATCAGCTACGGGTCTTATTAAGGAATTACGCGCGCGGCGGACAGTTTCATTCTTCGATTTTTAAAGCAACCTACACCCGTGCAACGAACGCAGAAGGACGCAGCGCGAATAGAGACCCGCAAATAGTAGCTATCGCAAACTTCATGGATCAAATCTCTATAGTTAGACCCAAATGGAAGCTACTACCGATCACTAAAAGGAAGGTACTATACTTAGCCACTATTCCGCCATCAGATCCGCGATTTAGAAGATATATGGAAAAACGTCGTAAGGCCTTGTATCCTACTTCGAGAATAAATAATAGACAGTAACTCTTTCACGACATATCTATAATTCCTTTACCATATTTCGAAAGTAATCCCAGCAACAGTCGGTAATTGTCGGCAATCAAACGACAGTTGGTAACTGTCAATAACTAAGCGACAGTCGGTAACTGTTGATAATCAGGCGACAATTAATAACTGTCGCTAACCAAGCGACAGTCGGTAACTGTCGATAATCAGGCGACAGTCGGTAACTGGTGGTAATAAAACGACAGTCGGTAACTGTCGGTAACCAAATAACAATTGGTAACTGTCAGTCCAATCATCATTTTCCGACCAAAATTCTCATTCTCCGTCCCGGTAAAGCTCAGTCGGCTGACCGAAAAGGGAAAACGTTCGTTCAACAAGTGTAAACGGTTTCATTGGACCGGGACCGTGCGCACTCGGACGTAACATAAAGAAAAAATTTTGCTGGCAGCGATGAGATTTGCTAAGGATATCGGGAAGAAAACCGCAGAAAAACATTAAAATATATTTTTTTGTTGTCTCGCACTACATCAATGGAGGAACTAGCAGCTGCTCAGGAATACGAGCGGCAGCTCGCAGAAAGGGAAGCAGCTGTTTGAGCGAAAGAATTGGAAGTACAAAACCGTCTCACAAGGTTACAAGAACTAGAAATTTCACGAAAGTTTCGGGTTTTGGATACAAATGAAGAACCCGAGACAGTTGTCCGCCACGGCGCAAGCACGCCCAGAGGGCTAGCCGACATCGATTCATTGCGAACAGAAGTGGAATTACTTAAACGAAAGCTAAGAAGAAGCCGAACTCCTGCTGCTGATCATTTTCGTCAGGCTCCTACACCTCACATGAAGCTGAAGAAGATTGTTGACACCATTCCACAATTCAATAAACACAATATATCGGTGTTACAATTTACAAGAGCCTGCAAGAGAGCATTAGAAATGCTGCCAGCTGCAGTAAGTTCAGAGGTGGAAAAGCCAATTTAGTTAGACTAATCAGAATGAAATTACAAAGTCATGCGTATCTCGTTGTCGAAGACAAAACGGTAACAACCATGAAAAAATTAAAAGATATTCTAAAGACAGCCTTCATGCCCAGTCGCACAGTCAATTATTATCGGGGAGATCTCGCAAATCTAAATAAGAAATCGGACAAGCACGTGCTTGACTATATTAATCGCACGAAATATCTGCGACAAACGATTATAGAAGAAAAAATAAAAGTGCGGAAAGAATTCTTCAGTGAAATAGACAGAAGCAGAATAGATAACGAAACTCTGGAATGTTTTATCAACGGTTTATCACCTGACTACAGATTACCTCTGAAGGTGGAACACTGTACTATCCTTACAGAAGCCTATGGCGCACGGATACGGAGAAATCAGCAAATTGAACGGGATGCGGAACGCAGTCAAAATCAAACGAAAACCAGGACTGCGGCGGCCAATATAACTCTTGCCCAACGAGCACCTTGCAGCTTGTGCGGGAAGACGGGACATTTAACCGAAAGATGCTGGCACAATCAGAATAATTAGCACAAACACGATGGCAGAGCCGTACCACCCAAGGAAATTCAGTCTCAATCACCAATAGCTACAACATCAGTTAACAAATCAGACATCGTTTGCAATTATTGCAAGAAAATTGGACACATGAAATTCAGTTGTGAACTAAAAAAACAGAATGATGCACGAAGGCAACAAGGAAACGAGAGCAACGGTTCGACAGACAAGGACGCCAGTCGAGCCGAGACATCGAAAGAGCGTCCGACAGCCACTGCAGCCATCATCGAATTAGCATGATTCAGTACCAATTCACGGTTCATGCACCAAACATCCGCACCAGCTCCGAACATTTCAAGGACATCGCAAAACTAATGTTAGACACTGGCTCACAAATAAACCTAATAAAAGCCAACGTGCTGCGTCAGGATATGGGCATCGATTACACGAAAATAATCAAGATAACTGGAACGTCTGACCAGCCAGTTGTCACCTACGGAGTTGCTTTAATTACAATTTTCGGGATGGACGTACCCTTTCATGTGGTAACGGATGATTTTCCGATAACTGAAGATGGAATTGTCGGATCTGGATTTATGAAAATCATAGGGCTACAATAGATTACCATCGGGAAGAATTTCTTTTCGGCGACTTCCAGATCCCTTTTGTCACCAAAAATACAATGGTCGCTCCTGCACGCGCAACAGTCACCGTGTGCGCTAGAGTAGCAAACACAGAACTATCGGAAGGTTTTCTTCCGCGAATGCCGTATCCACAGGGCATTTATGCTGGAAACATCATTGTCAGAAACACTGGGGGTCATGCTTATTTCAAATTAACAAACACTACGGAACGAGACGTCATCGTGCCCGTTCCCACCATCAGCATAGAGGACTTCCAGATAATCAGTCAGAAAAATAATCATGAAGTGCATCAGAACGTCTCTGGGACCTCTGAACCAAACGGTTAAGTCTATCTAGCGGTGCTCAAAGAAACCGTGTCTGATTATATTAGTAAAACAAGTAATGTCTGTTCTGTAGTACCTGACAGTTTAAACGAACTGCAGGGATCTGTGTCTGAATCTGTATCTGTTCCAGTATCTGAATCTAAATCTGCATCTGAATCCGTATCTGCACTAGTGCCAGTCTCTGAAAGAAAATATGCTGATTATTCTGATCACACATCTGTTAACAATTTATCTGTTACCTCTACTGTCCGCTTTGTAACTCGAGAAATGAGTAACCGAAGCGATCAGGTAAAACGATTACTGAAGTTAGACCATTTAAACCCAGAGGAAAGGAAGAACGTGGAAGAATTGATAAACAAGAGCGCTGACTGTTTTCACTTACCCGGAGAGCTTTTGGGACACACGGATGTTCTGGCTCACAAAATAATAACAACAGATAATATACTTATGCACACCAAACAGTACAAGTTTCCGCCAATACATCAAGAGGAAATCAGCAAACAAACTGCCAATTTGTTGAAGAACAACATCATTCAGCCATCTCTGTTACCTTATAATTCCCCTTTATGGGTTGTGCCGAAGAAAGCTGACTCACACGGAAATCCGAGATGGCAAATGGTGATCGACTATCGGAATCTCAACGAAAAGACCATCGGCGACGCCTATCCGTTGCCAAACATAACGGAGATATTAGATCAGGTAGGATCAGCCAAATACTTTTCAGTGTTTGACTTGGCGTCGGGGTTCCACCAGATTCCCATGGACTCAGAAGATAAACCAAAAACGGCTTTTTCAACGTCCTATGGACATTACGAGTTCAATCGGACGCCATTTGGTTTACGGAACGCTTTAGCAACCTTCCAAAGATTAATGGATTATGTGTTGGCCGGACTACAGGGTCTTGAAGTGTTTGTCTACCTTGATGACATAGTGCTGTATGCCCGATCACTCCGAGAACATGAGATCAAGTATAATAAATTGGTACAAAGATTAAGGCAGGCCAATCTCCGGTTGCAACCTGATAAGTGTGAATTCTTAAGGAAAAAAGTGGCATACTTGGGGCATGTGATCAGCGAGGAANGCGTCAAACCAGATCCGAAGAAACTGGAAGCAGTAAAAAAGTTTTTTAGATTAAAATATGTGAAGGAAGTCCGTCAGGTTTTGGGCTTCGTTGGTTACTATAGAAGGTTTGTACCTTTGTTTTAAACTTGGCTAAACCATTGACCGATCTGTTGAAAAAGGAAGCAAGCTTTGGTTGGACGAATCAACAGGAGGAAGCGTTTAAACAGTTGCGCAATGCCCTTTGCAAAAAACCCATTCTGCACTATCCCGATTTTGCCAGACCGTTTAATGTCACAACAGATGCGTCAGGAGATGCTGTGGGGTCAGTCAAGGACCCATCGGCAAGGATCTTCCGATAGCTTATTGCTCCAGGCTACTAAACAGCGCTGAGAAGAACTATTCCACTGTGGAACGGGAACTGCTGTCTATCGTTTACGCCGTGCACTATTTCCGTTCTTACCTGTACGAGAGAGAGTTCACTCTTGTGACAGATCACAAACCACTAGTGTGGTTGCACTCTGTCAAGGATTCGACCTCTCGCCTCGTGAAGTGGAGGTTGAAACTGGCGAAATACACTTATAAGATTATGTATAAAGCCGGTACTGATAACGCCAACGCGGACGCGTTGTCAAGAAATCCTCTAGATATAACAGCAACTGTTCTACCATTGACATATGGAGAAGATAGCTCGTCAGACGAATCGGTATTCAATGCGCTAGGACCAAGACGTGAGAACGGTCAACAAACGCCACCACTTCAACACGTACCTGCGAAGGATTTTCAAGGCAATGAAGTGCGTGCTTCACCGCTATTCCCAGAAATCGATTCGCAGGAATTATCCAAACTGAAAGAAGACATCAACAGCATGGAAGAAGAAGATGATGATGCAGAAGAACAGATGTTCGACCCAGCAACAATACCTTATCACCTGGGCGAATTAGAAGAACGGGAAAAACCCACCGTCGTCAAAACCAGAGAGAATCTTGCCATAAGGAAAGATAATCTGTGTATCTTTATCACTCAGCAAGGGACACCGTGTGACGACGGCTCTCGACAACTACAGAAGGCGGGAACATTTTCCGACCTTGCCGACTTAACCGTGGCACGGGCCCGAGTAACCACCTTTGTCACTAAGATGCTTGTGTCTCTACCAATCAAGGAGCGAAGCAGCACGGTTCTGGATCACGATATACTGAATGCTGCCCTGGAATCGCTACTGGACGTAGCAAGAGACCTGGATTTGTCTACCATCGGCATAGCGCGCACACCCGTACTGGACGGCATTCCATGGGCATTTATCCAGGAAAGGCTTATCGGTCTATTTCAAGACATCCCCTGCAAAATCATCGTGTGCAAGGGCGTTATCAAGACATCTTCGGTTGCCGAAAGAGAGGCAATAATCCAAGAGTGCCATGCTTCAGCTGTCGGCGGCCATAAAGGCGTCACAAAAACCGACTGAAACAGCGATACTACTGGGAAAATATGAAGAGCCAAGTGCAAACCTTTATACAACGATGCACAAACTGCCAGTAAAAGAAGCTGGTCAGGGTCAAGCATAAACAGCCGATGTTCTTGACCGACACTCCGGACGCGGCATTTGATAAAGTCGCTTTAGACATTATGAGACCTTTGACGACATCGACGAGAGGAAACCGATACATCCTCACAATACAAGACCAGTTGACAAAGTTTCTCGTCCTAACCCCACTGACAAGTGCTACGTCGGTCGACATTGCCAAAGCTTTTCGGAAGTATTATGTCTTACTTCGGGGCGCCACACACCATACTCACGGACCAAGGAGCCAACTTTACCAGCTTGCTATTAAAAATCTTGGCAAGGAAGTACAAGATAAAACAAATCAGAACTACAGCCTTCTATCCGCAATCCAACAGCTCACTCGAACGGTCGCGTCATGTGATCACTTAATTCTTAAAGCAATTCGTCACTAACGAGACGGAGTGGGACAAATACCTGGACATGTCAATGTTTTCGTACAATACAAGGTATCATGCAGAACTCGGTTTACTCCGCATGATTTGGTGATCAGGAAATCCGCTCGAACTCCATCCGCGGACCCTTCTTTAGAGGAGAACATGGATCAGACCTATTTGGATTACTATGTTAAATTGATAAATCGGATCAATCGGGTGACATAGTTGGCAAAACAAAATCTGGATAATGCCAAGTTACGTTCAAAGAAATACTATGACAAAAAGATTCACCCGCAAGAGCTAAAAGTTGGCGACTCGGTGTATTTGCTGCGAGAACCGACCACCAAGTTCGGCGACCAATACACGGGCCCACACATGGTTTTAGAAATTCTGACCAACAATAACGTAAAGCTTCAAGTGCAGAATCGGACCAGGGTCGTACATATGAACAAGCTACGAAAAGCTAAGTTAGGGGGACCATCTGTTACAGATGACGGTAGCAACAACACTTGAACTACTCAGTATCCTGGTCGGGCTTCGAGTCCTTCCATCAGCAGCGATTCTGTGATATGACTGGCGGCACAGCGGCCAATATAACTACGTTCTCCCTGTTGGATGTGGGGGACTGTGACCTACCACTGGCTCAGGCAAAACCCATGAGGACAACCGTACAACTACTTCAGCTATCCGAGTATAACGAGACACACGTCATCCAGTGCAGGATCGAGGTAGACCGGACAGTATTTTACTGCGGGATGCACTCCCACACCTCGGTTGTGCAAAACCGGACGAAGAGTCTACCTAATGAATCTGTCAGAGGATACATGCCAGTAAACACACGCCACAGGCATGCTAGCGTTGACTCCTTCCGTGCAAATAAATGGCCTTGTCTCACACAGCACAATGTACAGAAGCATCACTTTGGGAGGATTTGTTGGTGGTGACGGACGGTGCTCCGGAACAGTATTCGGATCCGTATGACACCTGGGACAATGTGGTTGTCCAAGCATCAGTTAAAGTTCAAATGTCAGAATACAAAGCACCAGTACACCTGGCACAAGACCGAGTGATTCTGCGGGACCAAACTTCCTGTCGAAGGGATCCTGCCTGACCGACGAGAACGGAAATGCGTTCTGGACAGAGATGCTTGTTAGCGATTGTAAGTTTCACCAGTACGACGTCTTATACGAGGAGCCATTAAGTTAGGTCCACCAACACCGGACACACCTGAAGTGTATATGGTAACAACCGATGACATCACCTTTGCTTTAACCGCAGGGATAGGAGAACACTCCGTTTGCAGGTACAGACTTGTCAGAACAGAGCATCCAAAGTTATTTCTTCTAGAGGCCGTCAAGGATAAGATATTCACAAAAAAGAAGTTGTCAGTGAACAATTTGGGCATGTTTACGTATGTAAACTCTAAGTTCGTGTATGTTGAGAGACATGTTCGCTAGCAAATGACGTCGTTATATCAGGATGTTCAGAGACAAAAGTGTGTTCTGGAAAGACAAGTCCTCAAAAACCTACTGACATTCGCCAACCTATTACCTGGTGAGTTTGCGTACCATCTGATGAGACAACCTGGCTACATGGCGACAGTTGCGGGCGAGTCCGTTCACGTAATCAAGTGTGCCTCGGTGGCCGTACAATACGCCACACAGAAGAATGCTACCATAAACTACCAGTTTTATATTAAAACTCTTCACTCTTTCTGATGCCGAAAACACATTCTCCTCAAGAACGGAACCGTTAGAGAATGCATTTCAGTGCTACCAGCAATGTACTAGAGGGTACTTGGTACCAACTGCCACCAAAACCCATTGGAACGATGGCACCACAGGAGTTACAACCGATGAAAAGGCCGACCTGGAGTTACATTGATGCAAAATCACTAGCAACGTCAGGAATCTATAGCCAGACAGATTTCGACAACCTGAAGGACCACATAATGTTCCCAGCAGAAAGTCCGGCTTTTCTACACACTATCGCCAGGGGCGCCACAGGCAGAGTTGTTCCACAGAACACCGTCTCTTTAACAAGACTGTTGAAAGAAGCAGATATTGAACATTTGACGACTAACGCTATAAAGAAGATATGGCAAAAATTTATCACGTTTGGTTCGGCCAGTGCAGGAGTATTAATGATTTTCATACTGTTTAAGACAATCAAGGCTTGCATTAAAACGGTCATCAGAAGTTACGCGTTACACGCAGTTTTTGGATAAAGTACCAAGTTGCTGGGAGCAGTCTAAAGCGCTCCATCACGCATCTTCTGTTGGAGAAGACTAAAGCGTCCACTCAGGAGCCAGTTTTACTCTCACTACGACACGAAGTCTAAAGCACCTCCAGGGTCATCTGCCAGTCAGACAGTCTGGGCAAAATCGCCATGAAATGCCCCATCCTAGCAAACAGCATACGCGCAGCAAAAGAGGGTCAATCGCAGGAGGCATCACACTCCTACGATTGAGTTAAGGGGGAAAGTGTCACGTCCGTAGACGTGGGTAATTAAGTACTAAGCTTTTATTATACCCGTTTTTTTTACTTATCATATGTAGTTAATGAACAGTTGATAAGTTACCATTCTAAAACTTTACCATAACTGGTAAGTTATTGTAGCCGGTAAGTTACCATCAACTTATACCATCTACTGTTGGTAACATCCACTGTCGGTAACGTCTACCGTCGGTAACATACCATCATTGGTAGGATTACGTACTACGATATGTTATTGTTAAATTAATTATTAGAACTTACTAGAATAACGCATTTACAACAAACTTATTGTTAATTATTGCTAATACTAGTATCTACTACGCATATCACTATTACATCTACACACATATTCTATAATCACTATCATAGCTCAGTTGTGAACAACATTAGTATTATTTCAATAATCTTTAAACATTCAGTAAATATTCAGTCAGTAACTTAGTTAATATTTTATAAAAGCGTTCCCACAGCGAAGTTCGCTTGTAAGAGCCGAGGTCACTGGTTCGAACGGTCAAGCAGACCGAAGCAAAAATAAGGCACGCGTGCGACCGCGGACCGTTGACGGCTCACGACCGTTAGTCCAGAGCCAGTGACCGACGGACTCGTGGGACAATGCAGAGTCAGCACTTTTTCAATAGTATATAAACGGCCGGAGCAACTAGTCAGTCAGTCAATTAGTTTCAGAATCTCAGTCTGCTAAGATCACTCTCAGTACGAACCTATTTATCCGGACATAGAATATTTTTGCACGAGCAAATTCGGACTTAGAATATTTTTGCACGAGTGAATTCGGACTTAGAATATTCTTCTACCTACGGATCTTGATTTTATTTAATGGTAAGAATCTTGCTTAACTTGTAACCTTTCTTAGTTCGTTCACGGATGTGGAATTCTAATATACTTTTACGTAATATACTCGTACTCGTTAATTATCCCTGTAAAAGTTAGACTCTGCCTTTTCGCGCATTTCCTTCATCCCAAAGACAAGAGTGGTGCACACGAGTGCACGCTTGTCATGTCTTTCCGTTTAGTAGACAAGAGTGGTGCACACGAGTGCACGCTTGTCGTTTCCTTCCGTGGACAAGAGAGGTGCGTCCCGAATGCACGCTTGTCGCGCCTTCTAGATACATCGGTAAGGACGGTGCAATTAGGTTGCACACTTATTCTGCGTATCTTCTTCGTTCCGCCGTAGAAGACGGCGCACGCGACGAGGAGGTAGAGGCTATCAGCTACGGGTCTTATTAAGGAATTACACGCGCGGCGGACAGTTCCATCCTTCGATTCTTAAAGCAACCAACACTCGTGCAACGAACGCAGAAGGACGCAGCGCGAATAGAGACCCGCAAATAGTAGCTATCGAAAACTTCACGGATCAAATCTCCATAGTTAGACCCAAATGGAAGCTACTACCGATCACTAAAAGGAAGGTGGTATACCCAGCCACTATTCCGCCATCTAAATCTGCGATTTAGATCATATATGGAAAAACGTCGAAAGGCCTTGTATCCTACTTCGAGAATAAATAATAAACAGTAACTCCTTCACGACATATCTATAATTCCTTTACCATATCTCGAAAGTAACCCCAGCAACAGTCGGTAATTGTCGGCAATCAAACGACAGTTGGTAACTGTCAATAACCAAGCAACAGTCGGTAATTGTCGATAATCAGGCGACAGTCGGTAACTGTCGGTAACCAAATAAGGATCGGTAACTGTCAGTCCAATCAATTGGATCATCAATTCTTGACCAAAAGCCTCATTCTCCGCCCCGGTAAAGCCCATTTGGCTGACCGAAAAGGGAGAACGTACGTTTAGCAACTTCACTATGGTGGGTGTGGAGAACTCGGTGAGCGTGTTGACGTACAGAACTTCCATTTTCTCTTGTCGTGTTGCTGAGTTGGAGTTTTGCGACGGAATGTCCTGATCTCTGCGGGCTCCGGGAATTGGACCTTGTTGTAAGAAGAAAAGTGTGAGAGAGAGGGGCTCACAGAAGAATCATGGCTGGTGTCTTAACTTCTTTGGCGATGTTTATGTCCATATAAAACAGAGGTGGTGTCGATTAAAACTATACGCACTAACGCTTATCTTAATATGCGTGTACGTGATATACAGTAAATAGTGTATGTATGTAGATTAGGTTAGCTTCTCGTTTTTATTTACTCCTCGATGCCGGATTGCATCGGCGGCGTGATATACGGCCAGTGGAAAGCGCATTCCCGCTCCACTAGTAACTCGCGCACGTTTATGTCTTGACTCTTCTGTTTATTGTTGGCATATGGCCGACCATTGTCCCATGCTGTGCCCTGCACACAGGAACGTGGTAATTTGAACGTTCCTGCTGCTGCATGACGTCACAAGATCGGCTGGAGCAAGGTTTGCCAAGGAGCACGGAATGGCTTGCCACGGGAGCGAGCGGCAAGGAGTCGGTAATTCAGATGTCTTCGTCCAGTGGCTTTTTATTTCCATTCCTCGGTCTCCGAGAAGCACACTAACCCACTCGTCGTCATGGTCGGTAACTATGCTTCGCTCGAATATAGTATCCACTTGAACAGCCACCATCGAGCCTGGTGTCCTGGCGTGGGGGTGATTTTCGCGACTCATTTGGCGGTAAAGTTCTATTATTACCCCCACTTCCTCCAATGCATTATGTATAAAATTCACCCAAAATCGGGATACTGATTTTACCCCCACTACCGCCACTTCAACAGAAACTGCCAAAAGTCATTGGGTGTCAATATATGAGATGGCGTCTATTTTGCTTATGAGGTTCTTTTGTCTCTTTGAACTGCTGTCGTAATTCTGTATAACAGAATAGCTCTTTGACGTTGTTAAAGCCAGGAGAATCGAGAGTGGAGAAAACTCAAGGGTGAGGGTAGTTGACGAATTAGAACGAAGAAACGAATCCGGCTTTGTATCTCTTTGGCGATGTTTACATCTTGTGACAAAGAATAGGCTTTAAAACGGGCCGTGTTCTCGACTTTCCGTTACGAGCGAAACTGGTGTTGGTTACATCGACGTGTTGACAAATATCTTGAGTATTGGCTTGAGGAAGGATTCTTATACGACTGATTTTTATTTTAAGATTATATATGAGTAACTATATGCGACTAAGCATGGCTATTCCTACGTGACTGTGCAATAACTACATATTTAGTAAATTATAATTACACGCAATGCAAACAGAGCTGTTGTCTTCTTATTTTTGCTTTTTCTCCAGCATGTTCAAGAGACACTGTCTCTGTTTTTAAGGCTGGAATGTCTCTTGTATATCCCAGGCTTTTTAACAGCGAGCGTATATATATGATGTCGCCATCGTTTTCCATTTTTACTTTGAGGTCAATATAGGCTTCTTCTTGGTGAACACCACCTGCACCTCTGATGCGATCCACTTCTTTTTTCCTTCACACAAGATCCGCATCATTGTGTTTGTTGTTCTTGGCCAATAAGGTGCAAGAGTGCTAGGAGCTGTGTAAGCAAGTCCGCACGGAACAGCCTGCCACGGCAGCTCGCGAAATCTGTCTTCTAGTGTATAGATATGATGCTTATGACGGTACATTACAGTCCCCCAGTCTCTGAGAGAGACTAGCACTGCTCCTCCTCCAAGGTCCTTGTGGATGATTCCTCTTTCCCAGGTACCGTCGTCTACGTCGACGGCGCAGAGTACACCCTCACGAACTTGGTCTGGCCACATGAGCCAGTAACCCTTTCGTTGTTCTATCTTCAGACGGAGTTCTGTTAGCAACTTTTTGAATTCCTGCCGGGTGTTATGTAAGTGGACCCAGAAGTATGATGGTGATACCACTCGGATAACCGTGACTTCGAACGGAGTTCGAGCCAGTTCTTAAATGTTTATATACGGGATCGCCATTTTCTATAAGGTTGATATTACTTAACATGCTAATTCTATTCTAACACTTGTTGTGTGGGTTATTTTTGTGTAATGTTTATTTTAATTTGTTAAATATAGATAAAGAACTGAATGATGTGATAATCGTGCATTGTCTTTTATTGATTTATTATTTCATTGTTGTATTATTTTGTTTGTGGAAATTGCATATAGTATTTGTTATATTGTATTACTTATTTGAGTTCTAACGTATAGGCCGGTTTTTGCACGGGGAGTTGCGGATATAAACACGACTTAGTGTTTATGTCTTGAAATTCTTCCTGCGGCGGAGTCATGGGCTTTGACTCTTTGCTCGAAGCCTTTTGCTTGTTATCTCGCTCCGACTTATTTCTACCCAAGTGTAATAAGAGCTGGGTGAGAGAGTCCCAAACCGCTCCGATTAAATACACCGACCGTCCATATATCGTATGCAGTGCATAGTCGTAAACGACCGTATCTATCAACAGCTTGACAACTCTTTCAAGTAGATATATTCCAATTACGCCTGCGCTGAGATTTCCAAAAATAAGGAAATTAGTCCAGAATTTCTCCCAGGCGGAGATGGCGACTTTCTCTATATACGCCTCGTCCATTAAGTTGGTAAAAGATCTTCCATTTAGAGACGTAGGTTTGCCTAGCATGCCTCTCGCAACTGTATTGAGTACAGCAGGCCGCTCGGCGGGAAACATAATATGATCCCTGAGCTCTGCGAGATCGTTTTCGGTGTATATTCCGCTCGTTGCGAGCGAGCCTTGGCTAACGTATTTCCACACAGGCTTCGTCATCGGTTTTATTACGGTCGGAAGTAGGGATTCCACTGGTTTAGGTATGAGTTTATACCATGCATCTCCTAAGAGATACATTGACGGAGTAAATGAATTACAACCGACTTGCGTACCTTCTTGCAATAACACGTGAGTTTGTGGAGTTAAAAAGTATGTGTGATTTCCGCGGTGCACAGGTACATGATTGTAGCATTCGTCTGTACGTGCCACTCGGACCTCAACGGGCACGCATTTTATTATGTGAATGACTTCATCCGCTAGCAAAGCCATGTATCCTGATCCTTTCATTAGATTATAAGCAAAAATATCAGGTGAATGCGTTGCTATTGCTAACGCGTTTTGTAACATTTTTTGTTCAAGGTGGCACTGTTGATACAATATACTTCTATATAATTCGTTTATTTGAGGTCTAATATGTTTTTCAACGTATACGAATTTTGAATTCATATATGTGAATATGTCCAGATTTGCTACTTGCGTTTGTTTTTTAAATGCTTCGCTTCCTGGTGTCGTCTCAAAAATAATTAATTTCGGATGCTCGGTTCTGGTCAATATGTGTCCACAGTTTGTATACGTTTCCCTGCTAGCAAGTGCAAACAAAGTACTCTGTGTAACTAGTGAGTAAATTGTTTGTGCCATTGAGCTTCCGGTATCAATGATTTTATTAGCATACTCATCGTACAACACACCGTAAGATGAAAGTTTACAAACATCCGCGGGCCCCGGTTTCCAGTACGTATCTCCTCCTTCGATATTGACGCAATGAAGAGCACTTAATTCACAACTTACTCCGCATCTTAATTGCACGCGATTAGTGTTTATACGCACGTCCGCCACATAATCTTGCAAGGTAATTTTTACCGTTCCAAGAACCACGATTTCTCCCCATGTTCCGTAAGGATCAGAGTATGCTCCCCCTGAACATGCGTCGTCGTTATCCACTTTCCCTGCAAGAATTATTGGACGCGTCTCGGTGGAATTAGGTTTTAGTCCAGAAATCTGCGTTCCTGCGATTTCGTACGTTCCGTAATACTGCATTTGCTGACAAGCCTTGCGTGATACTTCTTGAATGTATGAATATTTTTCGTTGAAAACATCCATGGTGTGCGAGAACATTCCGCACTTTCGGATTGTTCTATCAATTTCGACCTTGCACTGTAAGACTCTTACTGATTGAAATTCGTTTAATTGAAGTAACTGAATGTAAACTTTTGTAGTATTCACGCTTGGCAACGGAATGTCGCATTTTTCGATGTTCAAGAGCGAGAGTGGTGTTATATTCGCCGATGTCGATCCACAATCATATCCTATTATTGCTTGAACATCGTACAAGGAAATAACAAAAACTATAATGGTAATTATTCTCCGATCTGAAACAAAATCAGGTTACCGATCCGGGTTTTATATATGATTTTTCAGTCTGTTGGGATGCACTATGCGGCTGTTTTTCTTAATTCTAATTCTTACGTTATTTTTATTTAATATTTCCAAGACCTCGTGAGGTCCTGTATACTGATCTCCAAACTTGCCAGGTTTCAATAAAAATACTTGATCTCCGGGCTTGAAAATCTGTGGGTTGATTTTTCGATCGTAATAAGTCTTAGATCTGTTTTTAGCTTCAATCACGTTTTCTCGAGCGTTCATTTGAATATTATGAAGTTCAATCACTAAGCTAATTAGGTAATTGTCGTAACTTTCCAATTTATCATTTATTGCCAGAGGTTCGCTAGAGGGTACTCGCGCTATTTTACCAAAAACTAACTTGTACGGAGTATGTTTGGTTGCCTCGTGTACGCTTGTATTATAGTTAAACATAGCGAGGCGTCCCCATCTATCCCATTGTTTTTGTTCGCTTGCGTATTGTTTCAAAGACTCGCCTAACGCGTGATGTGATCGTTCTAACAATCCGTTAAACTGCGGATGAAAAATGTTGTGCGGAATTTGCGAAGTCGGAATATTTTTGCTACTTTTCTCATCAAATCGCTAATAAAATTTCGACCTTCATCGGTTAAAATGGCTTTAGATGCGCCGAACACGCAAATAAATGTGTCTACAAATGCTTCGGCTATTGTTTCTGCGGTTTGGCAGCGGTATTCCCATACAGAATTTTGTTAATTGATCCTGTAAGGTTAACATATATAAATTTCCTTTTTCTGTTTCCGGCAAGGGTCCTACGATATCCATTGCAACTTTATCAAAAGCTGAGCCGGGCGTATCGGTAATTATCATAGGTTGTTTAGTCTTTACTCTAACTAGTTTTTTTAACTGACATTGTAAGCATTGCTGTATGTAACGTTGAACATCTAATTTTAAAATTTCCCAGCAGTAATTATGTTTAATGCAATTATATGTTTTATTTACGCCGCGATGTCCTCCGGTAGGAGAACAATGAACTTCTCCAATTATTACAAGTCTTAAGTCTTTAGGAGGATATTTAAGTGTCCCGTTACATATAATTAACTTGACAGACGTATTGGCAAATATTAACTGCAAGAAAGATTTGACATTACTCCAAGGTACATTATTGATATAGTCTGTTTTTTGCAATGCTCAGGGTTTCTAATCTTAATTTTTTGGCTACAATTAGAGAATCTTTCAGGGCAACAGAAATATAACATAAAGTTTTAGTGGACCCTTCTCGTTGTCTTTTGCTTATAGTGAGAATTATGTGGTGTCGGGTTTTATACTTTATAGCTTTGGCCTCGTCAAGGACGAGGGTTCCTAAGTTAGGTAGCTCATTTGCGCTCGAATAGCTTTTGTGATCCGAAATCTAAAGGGTTTCCATTAATATCAACAAAGTACATTACATTATCTTTCCTTAGAAATAACAATTCGCGAGATTCAATTATATTATTGTTTATTATTTGTATGTCTATTATGTCAGGTCCAATTGTTTTCTTTGATTTTATCTTATCTCTATCTGCCTCGTCTTCTCTTTCATTTTTTTGTTCTTCTTCACTGTCATCTTTCCTTTCTTCGATTTCTTCCTCACTCTTTTTGTCATACTCTTCAACTTCACTTTCTTCATCTTTTTCTGATCCTTTATCTTCTTTATCTGGCAGGTCGTTTCTCCCAGGGACTTCTCGTTCTTCTATTTCATTTCTGCGTTTTGCGGCTTGACTGCGTGTTTCCATTTTATTTGTAGGTGGATCGTGAATTTGCGCTTCGATGATAGGTTGACCAGTAGATTCGTCGAGCTCTTGCAAATTCCCATCTACTGGAAATTCGTCGATTTCCTCGTCAGAATAGTGTGGATCACTTTCGTCTCATTCATCGTCTTCACTCTCCAACCATTTCGAAATTTGATCTGCATCTTCGGGTTTCTTTGGATTTAATCGTCTCTGATTTTTGACTATTCTGCATTCTTCGTTTCTAAGGTTCACTGGATTCCTGGATAGTGCATCTGCATTTACGTTTGTTTTTAGTGCTTTGTATACTACCTCGTAATCGTACTCTGCTAACTTTAATTTCCAACAAAGTATGCGCATATTTGCATCTTGCGCATTCTTAAATCACATCAAAGGTTTATGATCGGTGACCAGTGTAAATTTGCGTCCATACAAATATGGTCTAAAATGTTTAACGCAATAAACTATGGCTACGGCTTCCTTTTCATATGTGTCATACTTTAGTTCGTTATCTGTCAATGTGCGAGAAGCGTAGGCTATCGGTCTATCTTTGTTTATTTCTCCCTGCAATAAGATTCCTCTTACGGCTATTCCTGAAGCGTCAGTGGTTAAAATAAAGGGTTTCGAAAAATCTGGATATTGTAACACTGGTTCTTCACATAATTTTTGTTTTAATATTTCAAACGACTGATCTTGAGCAGACCCCCACTCTAACCGTGTATCATTTTTCAACAAATTTGTTAAAGGTTTAGCTAACTTTGAGAAACTTGGAATAAATCTTCTATAATAACCTGCAAGTCCGAGGAATTGTTTGATGTTCTTAGAAGTTTTACGTTTAGGGAAATGGCGAACAGCCTCTAATTTCTTCGGATCTGGCCGAACTCCATTTTTGCTAATTACCCAGATAAGTAACTTCGGTTTTTAAAAAGTCACATTTATCCGTGTAGTTTTAAATTTGCTTGTCGTAGCCTATCTATTAACGCGTTGTATTTTCTTCGATGCTCCTCGAGTGTGGTCGCGTAAACCACAATATCATCCATGTATACAAACAATTCCTGTCCCTGCAGTCCAGACAAAACAATGTTCATGAATCTTTGAAATATAGCTGGAGCGTTCTTCAGACCGAAAGGCATTCTCTGAAACTCGTAATGCCCGAAAGGAGTCGTAAACGCAGTTGTATGACTATCGGAAGAGTCCATTCTTATTTGATGGGAACCAGGTGCTAAATCTAGCACAGAAAAATACTGAGCTCTTTTTAACTGATCCAGAATATCCACGATATTAGGCAATGGATAAGCATCTCCGATTGTTTTTTCGTTTAACGTGCAAAAATCTAACACCATCCTCCAACGTTTATTTCCTTGCAAATCTTCCTTTTTAGACACTATCCATATGGGCGTGTTATACGGTGATTGTGATGGTTTTACTATTTTTCCGTTTAATAATTCTTCTACTCGCTTATTTATTTCATCTTTGTGAATTGGAGGAAATCGGTAGTGACGAGTATTTATTGGTTGCTCGTCTACTGTTTTTATGCTATGTTGACGCACGTGAGTCGCGGTTAACGGTTCTCCAGAAATATGAAATCTATCTTGACTGGTTTTTATTAGACTTAGTACATCATTTGTTTTTTCTTTATTTAAATGATCTATACGCAACAATTCCACAATCTCTGAAAATCTATTGGGACTTTCATGGGACTCTACGATTTTTTCATTTGTGACTAGGCACTTGCCTGCGTTGTAATCCGAGAAGCGCTCTTCACCGCGAGAAAGTTGTCGTTGGTTTTCGTTGAGCTCTTCCGTTTTATTTTTTGATTTTCTAAGCCTCATAAATTTATCAATTATTTTTTCTGATTTAACTCGAGCTTATTCCGTCGCTTTAGGCGACGGTTTTGCACAGACTTTATGTTGCAAAACCTTTTTAGAAGTATTAGAGTCAAGTTGTTTTAATTTTTTGATAAGTTTCTCAGCAGTGACTAAATTGTTCTCTTTATTACTTTGTTCATTAAATTCTTTTATCCCGACCCTTGAAAATTTTATATCTTTTAGGGAGATAAAACTTCTCCCTTTTTGATTTTTATCAAAGGAGGTCGAATTGCGTAGTAAAGTTTGGTTACTTACTTCCTCGCGATCGACGGATTCAAAGGATTCAGGAGAAGCTTGGATACTTCCTTCTCCATGGATTTGTACAGGATCGTGGGGACCTTCCCCCTCGCAGGTTACGGGATTACTTACAGGTGAGGTTTGGTCACTTTCTCTACCAGGAACCTTAGGAGAGATAGGATAGGGTTCCTTCTCGAAAATTTCAAGATCACTGCTGATTTTATTTAACTCGTGATTTTCTTAAAAATCATTTTTCACACTTTGATTTTTGTTATTATTACTTTTTTCAATTTTGTCCTTTTCGATAGGTGGGTTACCACATTCTTTACGCTTGCTTTTAATGGAGTTGCCGTACGAGATGTTTTGATTTTTGAGGTGTAAACACTCATTATCGCAAGTTTCATTCAGTGTAATGTGAGAAGGCCTACATTCGCTTAGGTCACAGTCGGGATTCGTCTTGTACGTATTCAATAACTCACTCAATGGTTCGAGACGCAAGGTCGGCACTTGGACTTCGACCTCGTCGTCGCGTGTGCTTATGACATTTAAATAGGCCTTTCCAGACACACTCTTTACTATAGTATCTCCCAAATAGATACCATGTGCCAGTTTTAATTTTGGCAAATACCCGACGTTAATCCCGGGATTTTCTATTCTAACATAAAACAGAGATTCTGCCCGTGGCGGTACTACTACAGTTTCTTGAGAAGAAAAAGGTATTTTAACTCTAGAAATGTCTAAATGTTCCTGCGCGTAATCTATTTTCGTAGGGGTTTGATTGAAAAAGTCATTCCCGAGTATGCCCGACTGCGATATCGAGAAATTGTTCGACACGATATGAAATTTTACGGGTATCTCAAATGCTGACAGTAATACTTCTCCGTAAGTATACACCGGATGACTGTTTATACCGCACAATTTTAAAATGTTAGACCAGTTAATCTTTATATCTTCGAGTACGAATCTTTCTTTAATGACATTCGGTCCTGAGCCCGTATCTAGTAACAAGGTTACAAACGGAACAGAATCAGCTATTTTTATTTGCACCGTAGGCAAACGACCGTGTCTGTCAAGATTTATTGTTACCGGATGTACGTCAGTTTCGCGACTGTCTACTTTGACGCGGGGCCGGCCGGTGAAGTAGGGTGTGAACCTCGTTCGGTCCCCTGTGACACACCCATCTTCGAGGGGCCGTTGAAGTTTTCCTGATTAATTTCTTTCCTACGATTGTTGCTTGCTATACGTAATTTACAACCTTCCAAAAAATGTCCCGGTTCTTTACAATACCGGCAAAAACCGCCGCTGGTTGTTCGAGACTGATTCGCGCAGCATTCTCTAGCCGTGTGACCGTAATTATTGCAAATTTGACCAACTACTCCAGACTGACGCGATTGTTCGTGTTGGTCGTTCTGTTTTTTCCAACAATTAGTAGCTGAATGACCGGTTCTATCGCACCATTGGCAAACCACCGATGGTTTACTATTACTTTGTCTTGAGCTCTTATTTGACTGACAATCTTTTGCATTATGACCTGCTCTCAAACACAACTAACAAACAACGCGGGTTTCTTGTACAACGTTTATATTTTGACGCGCTCGCGGTTCTCGGAGACGACATTTTTCGGCACTATGACCTCGTTTTTTGCAAATTTGGCAAACTAAAATCTCAGGCCCTAAATCAACGCGTTTATCTTGGAAAAATAGCCCGAGTTTTTGGCAGCTTCCCGCTGCATGACCCTCCTTGTAACAAACCTGGCAAATTTCTTGTTTACTATCAGAAATTTTTGCTTTATTAATGCTCGAATTTCCGTGATTGCCTTGCCGTATATCGTTTATTGTCTGCAACTCTCTTTCTATTTGTAGTGCATCGGCCATTGTTTCGTGAACATCCAAGTTTCGAGAAATCCTTTGATTTCTGGTTTCAACCCCCGTATGAAACATTTGCACATGTCTTTTTCTAATTCCGCCTTCACACTTTGACTATGCAACCCCTCGTTAGTATTCTGATATGCTTCTAATATCTGCTTTCTCAGTGATTTTACTCTATTTGCGTAAGTAATCACGTCTTCATTACCTTTCTGATAAACGCAATCCAGCTCCCCCTGTAATTGATACACGCTTTTAGGAGAGCCATACACTCGTTTTAGAAATTTCGTTAGTTACGCGATATTGTCGAAGTTTTCGTCTTGTATAGTACGACGAGTACCTTCACCTACGATACGAGTTTTTATAACATTTGTAAATTGATTCTCGATTTTTTTGGAAGCATGGACTTTGCATCCTCGCACCCTTCAATGAAGTAACTAATTGGAATATTTGTTTCATCAAAGAAGGGCACGGCCTCCACTGCGTATTTGAGAGTGGCAAAAGGATTAGATGCTGGATGAGTCATGATTTCAAACCTTTTATTATCTAAATCTCGCAAATCGCTACTATCACTGGATATTATCAATTTATTATTTTCTAACTCACCAACAAAAGAAACAGAAGGACTAACGATAGTTTTGTCACTGACTGTGTCACAGAATCTTGATATTCTTGCTACCGGAGAAGTGAATAGATTGATAATAGTTTTGTCAGGATCGACGCAAAGGATTTATCGATGGTTCTGGCGTAGAAGTGGCTATTGGCCTTGACACTTTTCGTTGAGTTTTTGACTCAATGGCAGCTTTATAGGCTTTATTTATCTCATCTTTATNCGACATGGACCTCGTACTCATTCCTGTATTTCTCCGATCGCACTTTTAATCCCGGACAAGCCCCCAAAATTTCTATGTGCTGTTACGTCCTAGGCCTACGGTAACGGTCGGGTCCTTGAAGAGTGACGTAACCGACACATAACACTTTGTGTGTCAACTCCCGGCACAGTGACCCAGAGAGCTCCTCTTGGTCGCTACCTACCGAACAGGACGGACGCACTAACGGCACTCCCGACGATCGATTGTTAACGAAGCTTTGGGCTATTCAGTTGGATAGAGAAGGACGACGACGTACGGTGAGGTGTCCTCGTTAATTTGTGAGCCACGAATCCGCGTTACTCGAGTCTTGTGTCGAGGCTAGTCGCTGAATTTCGCGTTTTGATACTGGCAAGGACATAACCTTCGCCATAGTTTCGGATTTTCGGCAGCGGCTAGAATCGGCATCCACGGGGCTTCGTGGTACTATTTCGTAGGCTTAAGTGCGTTGAGATTTCGCGAGTATTTTGTTAAATACTGTGATTACCTCTGGAGTCACTCGGGAGGCGCCAAGTAGCATCTTTTAGTCTGTAGAAGGATTTTCGTTATAGCTGCTGTAAAACTATTTTCTGTTGCGTCTGTTATTATCGCCTTGCATGTATCGTTTTGCGCTGCTATATCACGTGCTGTCGTAACGATTTTGCGATACCGAGATTCATACGGCTGTCGTATCGGTTTTGCGACGCGAAATCCGCGTTGCTGTCGTACCGACTTTGTATTTGCGAGACCCTTAGAGCTGTCGTATTACTCGCCGATTTTGCTTGGAGTCGCGTTGTCCGGCGGAACGCTAACGGAGAACGCTGCGCGTCTCCTCGATCCCGCTTGCCCTTTGCTTAAGTTGCTTCTTGCGAAAATAAACCAACGAAAGCTTTGTCGCCGTGAGTGGGCCGTGCATTTGCGCTATTTCACCGCCAGCATTGTAAAGAGCCACTCCTAACGATCCGGGCAAAGAAACGTGGTTCTACCGCTGTCGATGCATTAACCGTTCGACCTTGTTTAATATCTCGCTTCGGCAGCGCGACGTGGTGGCGTATTTTGCTATTTTGCGTGTTGGCGTTCTGTTCATACTAATCGCGGTGTAATATCTTTTGTTAGTGCTTGTCCGTACTCCCGTTTAAGCTCTCATTTCTTTTTTTTATATTTCTTTTCTTTATTAATAATTCTGTTATATTATATCTCCTTTCTTTATTTACACCTTGTTCACTTCTGCTTTCTTTTTCTTTATTTACCCACCTCTTATATGATATCAATAAAATTGTTACTTGAAACTTACTAGCGCCTGTTCACGCTTCTTTACCTCTTTCGCGCCCCTTTCTTTCCAACCTAGGAGGGACAGCCTATTACTGAAAGACAATAGACCCAACCCCTCTCCGTTCTCATAGAGTTAGTCGGCCCGTTGTGTCGAGCGACGCAAACTTTTGACGCGGTAACGCGTCTGGCGCCCAAAACTCCACCAAAGGATTCGTCGGCTCGGCCCAGCGGTATGCTCGTGTGACCACTGTTACGTCCCGGTCGGTCGCGGCTAAAAAAACTTAAAAGGAATTTAGTCCTCGGACCATTGACTGGGAGTTACCGCTATTTTAGGTAAAAACCCGGAATCGCCCGCGGCAAGGGAGTCGTTCACGAAAATGTGGAGAACAAGACGTGACGGAGGCCGGTGTTAGACGCGGTCTCCGGAAAAAATGAACACTGTAGGGTCGTTAAGGTTGCGCGCTCCGTCGTAATTTACTCTATCTATGACGTAGGCGTGTTGTCCTATACACTCTACGCACTCTATCAACGATTTATAGGTCACGAGGCTCTCGTGACACAACTGACAACGAACGTCCGCTCGTCTTTGCCCGACTTCGATTCCGTGGCTTCCTAAGATTCTGCGGATATGGCGCGGGAAATTTGTGTCGTTACACCGCTCGCAAAGTGTGTACAAAGGCGCGTTTAGGTTTGCGGGTGGATCTAAACGGAAAACTCGCGCTATTCGGCAACGCGTGGACAGGAAGGTTCTCATTGAATTTAATGGAGGAATATAACCGTGGTGCAAATAAGGGAATATCATGAACGCGTGCGGTTACTCCGAATTGCTGATGAGATGCTGCTGCATGCAAATGTCGCAGTTATACGCAGGCAGGATACGCACTATATTTGCTCGACACCGGCTGCACTGAATAAACCCTACTCTTACCGCTGGGTTTACTACAGGGACGTGATAGTTAATTTCGCCTCGAGGTTCGGTCGACGGAATATTATCGGCGCACAACGTGCAGTAAATATCGTCGGTCCGCAAGCGTATCACGGCGCGAACTCGTTTGCACAAGAGTTGAAAAGGGTTCATTAGATTTCTTCCCCGGAAATAAGTAGTATGCTCGGATCTGAGAGTTCGTAAAAGTCGTCGGTGTGTTCTGCTATAAAGGAGAGGTAATGACTTTGACATTCCTCACAGTCGCGTACACTCGGTAAAATCGTAGTTATGCTAGCGTTGCACCTATCGCAACGAATTATGTCGGAACGGTTTCCGATTAGAACCCCGTGGGTTTCTAAGACAGTGCAATAACGTCCAATGTCAATCTCGTACATGCAATACGAACAGTAAATTTTACTATCTTCGTACCGTTGATATCGCGATACCTTACGACATCGACCTAAACTATACTTCTGCCAGTGATCGAAATTCTCGGGTAGGTAAATGACTGAACCACTCAACGGAGGTTGTCGTACGCGAATGCACATTTATTTTAATCTAAAGTAATTACAGGAGGAGCGGGTAACACTTTAAACATGAGCTTTTCCTGATATACGCGGTATCGCGGGTCGGTTTCTGGTAACGTCACCGTGTAATACCAATGCGTGGTATTTACAGGAATTAATTTATTCCACTTCCGGATTTCGAGGTTTAAATCTACTCTTTCGTTACTGATGATTACGAGATACCCGACGTCGGCACTAGGCGGGTGATGCAAGGTGCTCTCCACCCACTCAATCACTCGACGCCACCTTTGTTTTTGCCAACCTGCACGATTTCCACGCTTATTCTTCGGCATCTACGATATAACACTGATTTAGGGACGCGGCTCGTCGCGATTATTATTTATGCACTAGTAGTTATTATTATTCCTGGAATAAAGATGGTTAGTACAGTACCTTGAGTGAATGCGCCGTTCGGGCGCGTTCTTGCTCTTGGTAGACAAAGACGACACTAGACGCGGGGCCTTCCAATATGGCGGAGCCCACGCTTAGACAGAGACAGAGAGAGACGCGTCGTCTTTCAATATGGCGGAACCCACGCTTCGACCGCGTGATGACGCCGTAAGAATTTTTGACTGGGAAGGACCCTCAAGATTCGCCGTTCGGGCGCTTCCTTTGGCACGGGTTACGAGATGCGCTATTCAATGAGCGCGTCTACGCAAGGAATTAGGAATATAGTCTCTCATATAATATATAAATGAAGTAATATTTGATATCTCAAGTTGAGTTTAATAAACATATATATATATATATATTGTTACGTCCGCGGCCGCGCTAAAACTTCGTCGCAAAACGCACTCGCCGCGGAAACAAGAAAGTACGCGGCTTTCCTTCAAACACTCTTTATTATAGCTCACAATTACAATCATAGAACAGCTCGTGATACGAATCGCCGAAACGCGTCGTGACAGATCCGCGGTCGCAATTCTTCTCTCCTTCTCTTTTTCAACAAACCGTCGTCGCCCGGTAACCGACAGTCGCGCCGATCGCGCGCCGTTCACGCGGCTCCCGCGACACATACGCGGTGACCCCCGCGTAACACTGCTCCCCTCCTCTTCAGATCGTCCCGACGATCAAAGGAGGTCTCCAGTCTTCCTGCTCACTCCTGAGCTGCTGCTCCAGGATCTCGAGCAAACTGGCCGAAGAAATTCTTCACGAATAACTTCAATTTCCGGGGCTTCAATAATTCCTCGCTATAAACTTCGATCTTCGGACAAGGGGAGGGGAAACTCACGTGGACCCATCGTCCTAAAGGACACCCCAGATCCCCGCCTCGGCATTTGCCCCAAGACCCACGGAAAACCACGTTCAAAACCGTGAGTAAGGCGGACTTCTAATACGGTGTTCAAAACGCGACGACTCGATGCGAAGCAAAAATCCCCCAACGTCCAACGACGAAACGGAAAGATTCATGGTAGCAACGGAGTAAACGCTGGAATTAAAGAAAAGAAAACGAGTAACCAAGCTTAATTAACATAAAAACAAAAACAAACAACAGCAACGTGCTTACAAAACAAAACAAACAACACAAAAAAAAACAAAATAACTCAACGGGACCCCACCGTGGNAGAACGTAGAGAGAACTCCACCATCCAAACTACTACAACGACCANCAGCGCGCGAGCACCTCCCTCCCAGAAACCCCGCGACCGCGGCGTCAAACTACGCGAACGAAATACCTCCGTCCACCCCGAAATAATACGAATTTCCCCGACCAAGAACCAAAAGCGTCACGCAGCCAAAACAAAAGAGCTACCCACAACTAAGAACGAAAAGATGACCTTCTACCAGTAGAAACCAGAAACCTCGCACAGAACCAAGAAAAGCTAAACAATATNACAAACAGCCCTCCCAGTCGCGGGACCCGGAGCAGAATCAGCAACGCAACGCGCCCNTCTCTCTCTCACACCAAACCCTGGAGTTCTCCACGTTATTCTCGGCTCAATCTTAACTACCCCCGTCCGGAAAACAAAACCATAAACGACTCGCCTGAATCATCTCGCCGCAACCGCTCCCTCAAGCACCAAAGCTCCTCCTCCCGCCGCCGCTCAAAGCTCCTGAACTCCTCTTCCACCCGCTGCCGTGCAAAGTCGCCGAACTCGTCTACTCGCCGACGAGACAGCTCGCGTCCGCACTGCTGTCCTGGCAGAGCCGTGGACTTCATCACTACCTCCTCTCGTCCGCTCTCCGTCGCCGTTGCCTTCGTCGGCGTTTCACCCGCTCCCGCTGCCGCCTGATCGCGCGCTCTCCTCGGCGAATGTACCAGAGCCATTCCGCTGATCTTTCAAACTCGATCTCTCAAATCCCGGACGAGCCCCCAAATTGTTACGTCCGCGGCCGCGCTAAAACTTCGTCGCGAAACGCACTTGCCGCGGAAACAAGAAAGTACGCGGCTTTCCTTCAAACACTCTTTATTATAGCTCAAAATTACAATCATAGAACAGCTCGTGATACGAATCGCCGAAACGCGTCGTGACAGATCCGCGGTCGCGATTCTTCTCTCCTTCTCTTTTTCAACAAACCGTCGTCGCCCGGTAACCGACAGTCGCGCCGATCGCGCGCCGTTCACGCGGCTCCCGCGACACATACGCGGTGACCCCCGCGTAACAATATATATATATATATATTCTGAATAGTTTTAAATACAAAGCAATGCTCTTAATTCTACTCAAGTGCGAATGGTAAATTAAATACTTGAGACTTTGTTCGACATGCAATCTTGGAATTATCCTTGATTTATTAATCAAAGTCGGTAAGGAATTAATAAGAATAAGAATATTAGTATAAAATAATAATAATAGTGACTTACAAATTACTCGTTGCTTACTTCTAACGCTGGTGTTACGTCCCAGTCGGTCGCGGCTAATAAAATAAAAAGGAAATTAGATCTCGGACCTACGACTGGGACCTGCCGCTTATTTTGGGTAAAATACCCCGGGATCGCCCGTGGCAAGGTGTTTGCTTACGAAAACGTTGAGGAGGTTGGGTGTCCGGACGATATTACACGCAATCACCCGAGAAGATATACACCGTGAGGTTGTGGATATTATTGGCTCCGACGTAATTGAGACGAGTAATTACGTACGGGTGTTGCTTTATGCATTCGATGCAATCCAATAGCGAGCTATACTTTACTAGGCTCTCATGGCACAACTGACAATGAACATCTGCACGTCTTTGCCCGACTTCGAGGCCGTGGTTTCCTAGAACTCGACGAATGACGCGGAAAGTTGGTGTCGTTGCACCGCTCACAGAGGATACACGAAGATGCTTCTAGATTTGCGGGATCTAAACAAAAAACTCGCGCTATTCGGCAACGCGTAGACAAGAAAGTTCTCATTGAACTAACTGGAAAGATATAGCCGTGGTGAGAATAAGGAAATATCATGAAAACGTGCGGTTACTCCGAATCGCTGAGAAGAGATTGCTGCGCCCAGATATCACAATCGTACGCGGGCAGAATCCGCACTACGTTCGCTCGGCACTGGCAACACATGAATAAATCCGGTCCTTACCTCCGCATTTGTTACAGGCACGTGATCTCGTCTCGCGGTTCTGTCAACGGAACATTATCGGCGCACGACGTGCAATAAATATTATCGGTCCACGAGCGTATCACGGCACGAACTCGTTTGCACTGGAGTTGAGAGGACTTCATTAAATTGCTTCCCCGGAAATAAGTAATATGCTTGGATCTGGGAGTTCGTAAAATTCGTCGGTGTGTTCTGCTATAAAGAAGAGGAAATGATTATGACATTCCTCGCAATCACGTACACTTGGTAGGATCGTGGTTATGCTTGCGTTGCACCTATCACAACGGATTATGTCGGAACGGTTTCCGATGAGTACTCCGTGAGTTTCAAAGAGTGTGCAGTAAGGTCCGATATCGACCTCGTACATGCAATGTGCACAGTAGACTTTGCTATCTCCGTACCGTTGGTATCCAAACAGTGCCCTTGCACGTATATATATATATATATACGTGCATGCATTATACTAGTGAAAAATACAAGTCGAAAATATGGCGCGGACGTAACAAGGGTACTCGTGCTATCTTTCCAAAAACTAATTCGTACGGGGTATGCTTGGTCGCTTTGTGTACGCTTGTATTATAATTAAACATCGCGAGGCCTATCCATCTATTCCACTGGTTTTGTTCATTGGCTGTATTGTTTTAATTATTTGCCTAACGCGTGATGCGATCTCTCTAATGATTCGTTAGACTGCAGATAGAAAGATGTCGTGCGGAATTTACGAATTCGGAATATTTTTTCTACCTTTCTCATCAAATCACTAATGAAATTTCGGCCTTGATCTGTTAAAATAACTGTAGGTGCGCTTAACCTGACGAAAATTCATCAAGTTCTTTGTCAGAATAATGTAGATCGCTTTCTCCGTCTTCCGATTCGTCATCATCGTCTTCTAACTGTTACGTCCTAGGCTTACGGTAACGGTCGGGCCCTTGAGGAGTGACGCAACCGACACACGACACTTATGTGTCAACTCCCGGGACAGTGACCCAGAGAGACTCGAGCGTCAAGTGCGCGGGTCGAGTGAGATTTCGGTGTCGTAAACAAGCCAACGAGTGTTTCTCGCTATAGCTCGTTCACCGGCGTCTCGCTCGTCAGTTCCTTTTTCGAGTCTTAGATGCGAATCTAAATTACTCGGGACGAAACCAGGCGATCGATTGAGAGATGACAGGAATGGGAGCGATTAAGCGAGGTCTATGATTAAATTAACTCAAGCCACCTTTTTATTACATAAATGTTTATAACCTTGTTTATTTACTTATCATATTTAATTTTACTTACTATTTGTTTACTATTTGTGATATTGTGCGGTTATTACATTTATAAAATTTCGTGAAAATGAGAGAAATCGTAAAAGCGCGTGAGTGAGTGTGTGGGACACAGTCAATGGTTATTTCTACATATTCCCTCACTGTGGAAGATGATGGTGGATAAAATCTATAAAAATAAGACACAGGGACTTCGCGGATTTCTGGAATTCCAGGGAACTTTACTAATATTTTATAATCACGAGGAAGGGTGGATATCGCATGACGGAGGGAATTCGGGAATTTTCTACGTAGGTCGAGAATTCTATCTGTTGAAGAAGGAGGGGGATCGGCAACAGGGAAGGAATCTGCTAATGTGACATAATGTGCAAGGTCAGAAGGCAGAGAATCGTCATCATCGTCGGAGAGGATCTCGTGGTCAGAAGAAGCTGGTGGCGAAGGGGAAGGAGAGTTCTGTCGAGGAGGGGTGGAAGATTCATGTATGTCAGAAGGTTCGTCGGGAGGAACGGGAGAATATGATGGAGATTCTAAGAGAGAAGGAGAAGGAGAGCGAGGGGGGACTGAGTCCGGTGTGTTGAGGTGTGTGTGTCATTACTACTTTCTATTATGTCAGGACTGCTATTTTTTGTAATATCATTTTTATCGCTGACAGAAGGGGGAAGATCGGTTCGCTCAGGCTGGTTTGCAGCGGTACCGCGGTGTAGCGCCCGGTTACGACGGTTCCGTTGTCTTAATATCGCGCTCCGCGACTGGAGGGGTTTCCGGGGTTCCACTTAAAGAATGTCATTCGTTCAGTATGTTCTCCTGACGGGTCAAGACCAGCGATTAATCTCCGGAACTAAAGTGAGCTTAACCTTTTCGCTTAACGTCACCAAAAGGAAATCGGCAGTCGTTCGGAACGACACAAGGTCGCGAACAGCTAGTCCGATTGAAAGGAAATCGGCAGTCGTTTGGAACGACACAAGGTCGCAAACAGCTAGTCCGATTGAAAGGAAATCGGCAGTCGTTCGGAACGACACAAGGTCGCGAACAGCTAGTCCGATTGAAAGGAAATCGGCAGTCGTTCGGAACGACACAAGGTCGCGAACAGCTAGTCCGATTGAAAAGAAACAAAAAAAAACTACGAACACGAACTTCTTCCGGATATGAATCGCTTTGGTCAAACGACAAAACTTACGACAACTCAAGGGACCCTTTCTAAACAATACTTAAACTACTGTGATTATTGACTTACTACTTGCTGATCTCGAAAGTCTGGTTGCAACGTCGGCAGGTAGGCCGGGTCAGGATTTTCGGTAACAATTATGGCTGATCGGCTGCAGGCCACTTCACTACACTTCACTGGTCGGAATGACTTTTAATGAATTGCCGGAATGAGACTGACTGATTGATTGCCTCGAATGGCTGAGTGTACGGTATTTATACTATTATTCAGGGGCCACAGCTCCCTTGGCTTCGCCAATCAAACTCGGATTCTGATTCCCCCGTTGCTGTCTCGTGAAAAAGTTGATCTTTGATTCGTGGTTACGCTTTAGCGAGAGCGCCAATCACAGGCTTTAGCCCAATCGGCTGGACTATCTTTTGTTTAGGTTTAACTAGATTCCGCGTTATCACATTTAGATTCGAGATCTCGACGCTTGTTTAAGATCTCCTGTTTCAACTTCCTTTCTGGAGGAGCAGGAGGTCAAATTTCGGTTAGACGACGCGCCGCGCACATCGCACAACGCGAGTGTCTATTATCGCTCCGCATTCCACTGGGAATTAGAAACCAATTTGTTTACGTACCGTGGCGACGTCTCACACGCAAACCGATTACAATTCTTATTGCCACAGGCCGATTCCTGTCCTCCATCCGGGAAGTCTTAGCATCTCGGATTCTTAAAGTTACAATTATTATGATTCTCAGAACGAAAAGATCGTTCTCACGTTGCAAAAAAAAAGGGGACGTGAAGTCCAGGACGTAACATAACCATTTTGAAATTTGATCTTCAGGTTTATTCAGATTTAGTCGTCTCTGATCCTTAATTATTTTGCACTCTTTATTTTCAAAATTCACCGGATTCCTAGATAGTGCATCTGCATTTACGTGTGTTTTTCCCGCTTTGTACACTACCTCGCAATCATACTCTGCTAGTTTTAATATCCAGCGAAGTATGCGCATATTTGCATTTTGCGCATTCTTAAATCACATCAGCGGTTTATTATCGGTGAGCAGGGTAATTTTGCATCTATATAAATACAGTCTAAAATGTTTAACGCAATAAACTATGGCTAGAGCTTCCTTTTCGTATGTGTCGTATTTTAGTTCGTTATCAGTCAACGTGCGAGAAGCGTGAGCTATCGGTCTGTCTTTATTTATTTCTCCTTGTGATAAAATTCCTCCTACGACTATTCTTGAAGCGTCAGTGGTTAAAATAAAAGGCTTCGAAAAATCTGGATATTGCAACACTGGTTCTGTACATAATTTTTGTTTTAATATTTCAAATGACTGATCTTGAGCAGATCCTCACTCAAATCGTACATCATTTTTTAATAAATTTGTTAAAAGTTGAGCTAACTTTGAGAAACTTGGAATAAATCTTCTATAATAACCTGCAAGTCCTGCAAAAGAAATTGTTTGATATTTGTAGGAGTTTTAGGTTTTAGGTTTAGGGAAATTACAAACTGCTTCTAATTTCTTTGGATCTGGCCGGAGTCCGTGTTTCCTAATTATGTCCTTTAGGTACGTAACTTTGGTTTTTAAGAATTTGCACTTATCAGGTTGTAATTTAAAATTTGCTTGTCATAGTCAATTTATTAAAGCGTTATATTTTCTTTGATGGTCTTCGAATGTGATTGCATAAACCGCAATATCATCCATGTATACAAACAGTGCCCTTGCAGTCCAGACAAAACAATGTCCATAAGACTTTGAAAAGTGGCTGGAGCGGTTTTTAGATCGAAAAGCATTCTTACAAACTCGTAATGCCCAAACGGAGTCGTAAACGCAGTTTTATGACTATCGGCAGGGTCCATTCTTATTTGATGGAAGCCAGATGCTAAATCTAGCACGGAGAAGTACTGAGCTCCTTTTAACTGATCTAAAATATCCACGATGTTACGCAACGAATAAGCATCTCCGATTTTTTTTTGTTCAACGTGCGAAAATCCAACACCATTCTCCAACGTTTATTTTCCTGAGAATCTTCCTTTTTAGACATTATCCATATGGGCGTATTGTACGGTGATTGTGATGGTTTTACTATTTTTCCGTTTAATAATTCTTCTACTTGCTTATTTATTTCATCTTTGTGGATTTGAGGAAATTGATATTGACGAGTATTTATCGGTTGCTCATCTACTGTTTTTATACTATGTTGAAGCACGTGAATTGCAGTTAATTGTTCTCCGGGGATATGAAATCTATCCTGACTGGTTTTTATTAGATTTATTACATCATCCGTTTTTCGCTTATTTAAATGATCTATACGCAGCAATTCCACAATTTTCGAAAATTTATTGAAATTTCTAAGAGCCTCTATGATGTTTTCATTCGTGACCAAGTATTTGCTTGTAACCCGAGAAGCTCTCTTTACCGCAAGGAAGTTGTTGATTTTTGTCGAGCACTTCCGCTTTATTTTTTTAACTTTCTGAGCCTCATAAACTTATCACTTATTTTTTCCGACTTAATTTGGGCAGATTCTGTCACTGTAGAAGATAGTTTAATATAGACTTTATGTTGCAAAATTTTTTTAGGAATTGTTAGATTTGAATTGTTTTAATTTTGCAACAAATTTCTCAGCAGTGACTATATCGTTTTCTTCACTATTTTGTTTACTAAATTCTTTTATCCCGACACTTGAAATTTTTACATTTTTTAAAAAGGTATATCTTCCCCTATTTACATTTTTATCAAAAGAGGTTGAATTGCGTAATGAAGTCTGGTTACTTGCTTACAATCGACGGATTCAAAGGATTCAAGAGAGGTTTGGATACTTCCCTCTCCATGGGTTTCCATAGGAACTTGAGAACTTCTTTTTTCACAGGTTACGGGATTTTTTACAGGTGAAGTTTGATTACTTCCTTCACAAAGAACTTCAGGAGAAACAGGATAATGTTCCTCAAAAATTTCAAGATCACTGCTAATTTTATTCCGTTCAAAATTATCTTTTTCATTTTGGGTTTTGTTGTTATAAGTTTTATTTTTGTTTTTTTCTCTTTCGATTAACTTTATGCACCTTTCATCGTCGTAGCCGGCGTTTTGGTTGTCATGCAAAACACTTTGTGTTTTTTCGCACAGACGCTCACTGTAAGTCTCGTCTAGTGTAAACGGAGATGAATCAGATTAATTCTTGGTTTTTTTATAGTCTATGCGATATCGAGATTCTTGCGTTTCGTTTGGTTGTCGAGCCAAATGTAATAACATATTAATGACCGAAGCCCAAATAGCTCCAAGTAAATGTATGCTCTATCCATATACTTTGTGTAGTGCATAACCATGTATAACTGTATCCGCAGCAAGCTTAAATGGGTGTACTTCCGAATGACCCCTGCTCCCGATCGATCTGAAATTTTGCACAAAAATAATGTTTGATGGGACAAACAAAACGCGCGTAGTCTCCACTTCGGCAAATAAAAAACAAATTTAAAAAAAAATAAAAACGATATTGACTAAAATCGATTTTAGATGTATTTCAGAATGACTCCTTTTTTCGATCAATCTGAAAGTTTGCACAAAAATAGTGTTTGATGGAACAAACAAAACGACCGTAGTCCCAACTTCGAAAAATAAAAAACAAATTAAAAAAAAAATAAAACTTATATCGACTAAAATCGATTCTATATAACATGTATACACATATATAATACATAATAAAAATATTATATATGATAGTTGTACTCACTGAAAAGGAGATTTTTAACCACTTATTAAAATATTTAAAATATTGTAAATACAAAAAAAGTTACAAAATAAAAATCACAAAAGAAATATAAAAATGTACAAATTAAAAACCTCAATTTAGTTTTTATATTTTTACCCGGGGGGTGCGGGGGGAAGGGCGAAGCCCCTCCCCTCACAGGGGGGAGTGGCCCCCCTTGTGGGGGCGCAACCTCCCTGCGCAGCCCCCCCTTACGCAGCCCCACCCCTGCCTACACACTTACAACATAAACATAAAAACTTACTTTTTTTAATTTTTTAAGTTTTTAAAAAATTAAAAAATTAAAAAGTTACGTAAAAAATCTGATTGCCACGTGAAAGAGGTAATTGAAGATAACAAGATTTGATTTCTCTCATCTCAACTTCAACTGGTATACATTTTATTACATGTACAACTTTTTCATTTATGGAAACCATGTAACCAGGTCCTTTCATATAAAAGTAAGCACATTCATCCGGTGCAAACATAACAATACTTAAAGCATGATTTATAAATTCTTGTTCTATAAAACATTTATGTTGTAACACATCAAAATAGAGCATTTTTATTTAAGTTCTTATATGTTTTTCTAAATAAATAAATTTTGAATTGACATATGTAAATAAATCTAAGTTATCTGTAGAAATTTTGCGTGTTATAAAAGAAAAGCCTTTTTCAGTCTCAAAAATAAACAATTTAGGACGTTCTGTTGTAAAAATAATATGTCCACAAATGTGTTGTCGACCAGTAGTTGTTACTGCAAAAGTTATATCATTTGTAGTAACACTAAAAACTGCAGGAGAATTAGATTCTATATTAATAAATTTAATACTTATTCCTTCATATAAGACATCGTATTCATCGAAATGACAATTATCAGTAGGAACTGGTTTCCAAAAAGTAAATCATCCTTTAATATCTACGCAAGAACTTCGCGATAATGTACAGCTTACACCAGATCGCAAAAATATTTTGTCTGTATTTAAGTGTACTCCAGCAAAATATTCTTGCAATGTTATTTTTACTGTTGCTTGTACAATAACCTGGTTCCATGTTCCATACGGATCTAAATATTGAAAACCACTGCAACTTCCATCCGTCGCTACATTTCCGGTAAGCAAAACCGCATGAAAATTAGTGTGATTAACTTGTAATCTGTTACGTCCCGGTCGGTCGCGGCTAATAAAATAAAAAGGGAAATTAGATCTCGGACCTACGACTGGAACCTACCGCTTATTTTGGGTAAAATACCCGGAATCGCCCGCGGCAAGGTGTTCGCTCACGAAAACGTTGAAGACCTTGGATGTCCGGACGATTTTACACGCGATCACCCGAGAAAATATACACAGTTGGGTCGTGAATATTATTAACTCCGTCGTAGTTGAGACGATCAATCACGTACAGATGGTAGAACCGTAGTTATGCTCGCGTTGCACCTATCACAACGAATTATGTCGGAACGGTTTCCGATTAGAACCCCGTGGGTTTCAAAGACTGTACAGTAACGTCCAATATCAATCTCGTACATGCAATATGAACAGTAAATTTTGCTATCTCCGTACCGTTGGTATCCTGATACCTTACGACATCGACCTAAACTATATTTTTGCCAATGATCAAAATTCTCGGGTAGGTAAATGACTGTGCCTGACAATGGAGGTTCTCGCACACGGATACACATTTATTTTACTCGAGAGTTACTACAGGAATAAAGTTACATATGCGCTTAGATTGATACACTTGATAACGGGGATCGGTTACAGAGAGGCTCGCGGTATAATAGCGACGTACGGAATCTATAAGAGCCGGTTTTTTCCACTTGCGAATGTCGATATTCAAATTGACCTTTTCGTTGCTTAAGATTAACACTTCGTGCATTCCAGGATTACGCGGTTGGTTTAATGTATCCTCGACCCACGCGACGACTCTACGCCAACGTTGTGTCTGCCACCCGGCGCGGTTACCGCGTTTGCACTTCTTCGGCATCTACAATTAAGCACTCTGAATTTATATGTCCGGCGCGGTTGATTATTATTACACTACACTTTGCGATTAATTAATATTCCTGAAAAGAATTTGTGAATTGAGGATACCTCGAGCGGATGCGCCGTTCGGGCGCTTTCCTTCTCTTGGTGAGGAAACTGGAACGGAGACAACGTGCCAATATGGCGGCACCCACGCTCCGTCTAGACAAGGACAGCGAGAGACGCGGCGTCCTTTAAGATGGCGGAACCCACGCTTCGACCGCGTGGCCACGCCGTGCATAGTGGTTGAAAGAGAAGAAACCTCGAGATTCGCCGTTCGGGCGCTTCTTTTGGTTGAGGATGAAATGCGCTACTTAATGAGCGCGTCTGCGAGGAGATTGAGGGTTTCTAATTAACACAAATTATGCAAATTGATTAACATATGTATATTCAGAGACAATGAGCTTATTCCAGCCGACACACACACATGCACAGAGTAAGTCCACAATACTCTTTGTATATAGCGAGATTATAATATTATTAATATTATTATTATGTTCACTCAAGTGCGACAATAATTATATTACTTGAGTGTAGAATTGATACAGTTGTAGCATATAGATTAGTGTTACGTCCCGGTCGGTCGTGGCTAAAAAAACAATTAAAAGGAATTTAGTCCTCGGACTATTGACTGGGAGTTACCGCTATTTTAGGTAAAAACCCGGCATCGCCCGCGGCAAGGGAGTCGTCCACGAAAATGTGAGAAGAGAACGCAACGAAGGACGGTGTTAGACGTGGTCTCCAGAGAAAACGAACACCGTAGAGTCGTTGAGGTTGCGCGTTCCGACGAAGTTTACTCTATCTATGACGTAGGCGTGTTGCTCTATACACTCTACGCACTCTATTAATGATTTATAGGTCACGAGGCTCTCGTGACACAGCTGACAACAAACGTCTGCACGTCTTCGCCCGACTTCGACTCCGTGGCTTCCTAGGACTCGGCGGATATGACGCGGAAAGTTGGCGTCGTTGCACCGCTCACAGAGTGTATATGAAGGCGCGTCTAAACCTGCGGGTGGATCTAAGCGAAAAACTCGCGCTGTTCGGCAACGCGTGGACAAGAAAGTTCTCATTGAGTTTACCGGAGGGATATAGCCGTAATGTGAATAAGGGTAAATCATGAAACGTGCTATTACTCCGAATCACTGACGAGAGGTTGCTGCATGCAAATATCGCAATTATACGCGGGCAGGATACGCACTATATTCGCCCGACACCGGCTACACTGAATGGATCCGATCCTTACCTTCGCGTTTACTACAGGTACGTGATAGTTAATTTCGTCTCGGGATTCTGTCAATGGAATATTATCGGCGCACAACGTGCAGTAAATATCGTCGGTCCACGAGCGTATCACGGCGCGAACTCGTTTGCACAGGAGTTGAAAGGAGTTCATTAGATTTCTTCCCCGGAAATAAGTAATATGCTTGGGTCTGGGAGTTTGAAAAAGTCGTCGATGTGTTCTGCTATAAAAAAGAGGGAATGATTATGACATTCCTCGCAGTCGCGTACACTTGGTAAAATCGTGGTTATGCTTGCGTTGCACCTATCACAACGGATTATGTCGGAACGGTTTCCGATAAGTACTTTGTGAGTTTCAAAGATTGTACAGTAAGGTCCGATATCTATCTCCGTACATGCAATATCCACAATAGACTTTACTATCACCGTACCGTTGGTATCCCGATACCTTACGACATTGACCTAAACTATACTTCTGCCAGTGATCGAAATTCTCGGGTAGGTAAATGACTGAGCCACTTAACGAAGGTTCTCGTACGCTGATACACATTTTATTTTAGTCTAAAGTAATTACAGGAGGAGCGGGTAACACTTTACACATGAGTTTTTCCTGATATATGCGGTATCGCGGGTCGGTTTCTGCTAACGTCACCGTGTACTACCACTGAGTGGTGTTTACAGGAAGTAACTTCTTCCACTTCCGGATTTCGAGGTTTAAATCTACTCTTTCGTTACTGATGATTACGGGATACCCGACGTCGGCATTAGGCGGCTGATGCAAGGTGCTTTCTACCCACTCAACCACTCGACGCCGCCTTTGTTTCTGCCAACCTGCACGATTTCCGCGCTTGTTCTTCGGCATCTACGATTTAACACTGATTTAAGGACACGCTTCGTCGCGATTGTTATTATGCACTCGTAATTATTATTATTCCTGGAATAAAGATGGTTAGTACCTTGAGTGAATGCGCCGTTCGGGCGCGTTCTTGCTCTTGGTAGACAAAGACGACACTAGACGCGGGGCCTTCCAATATGGCGGGACTTACGCTTAGTGTTACGTCCCGGTCGGTCGCGGCTAAGAAAAAAAAAAATGTTAAAAGAACTTAGTACTTGGACCTTTGACTCGCGGACCTACCGCTATTTTAGGTACAAGACCCGGGATAGCCTGCGGCAAGGCACTCGTTGCAAGGAGCTGAAGAGAATTCTAAGAAAAGTACACCTACACGCGATTTCCTGACCACACAACGACGGTTGGGTCGTGCAAATCGTAGAAGCTTACAGCATGAAAACTAAGATGCTCGACGAAGTAAGAAAATTGTTTGAGGCACTCTGAGCAATCTAACACTGCACGATGGCGGGTAAGGTTTTCGTAACAAATCTGACAGCGTCGGACTGCTCGCCGACGTCCTATCTCGAAACCGTGGTTACCGAGAACTCTACGGATATGTGTGGGAAAGCGTGTATCGTTACACTGCTCGCACAGGATATATGACGGTTCGCACGAATTTGCCGGAGGTTCTAAGTAAAATACTAAAACTTGTTTACAGCGAGTAATTGTAAATCGGCGCATGAGATCGAGAGACGGGAGCGATAGCTGTCGGGTGCGATACGATTGTGGTCCGCACATAAAAATCTTGGAAAGTCAGTCGCTGTCTGTTTCGCAAAGTTGTTGTGCACCGCACAAATCGCACTCTTCTGCGGGTTTTACTTGAGCAGCGTTCGACCAACACAGGCCGCACAGGATGAAACCGACTCTGATTGTATTATCCGTAACTAGAAGATGATAATCGACTACTTCGCGCGGTTCGTTTTCGGGAATACCGTTCGCACAAACCGGGCAATAAACTTCGTCGGTCCACGTTCTAATTATAAAATAGACGCGCTTGCACAAGAGGGGAATCGAATTCATAAGGTGGTTCTACTAAACGCTACTGCCCTGATAAATATAAACCGTGGGATCTAGTAGCGTGTAAAAATCGTCAGAGTGTACGCCGATGAAATTTAAATACGCTTCGTGGCACAAGGCAAACTCGCTAACGCGTTTGAAAGTCGTGAGATTACGCTGACACTTAGAGCACGCCACGGCGGTTGAATGAGTCCCGATCGCGACGCCGTGACTAAAAATAGCCTGGCAAAATGGGTAAACTCCCGGTGGAAAAGCACACCGTCTACAATAAATATCTTCACTCGAATTATATCTATACGCTAAAACCACTATGCGGCAACGACCTAGGTTATATTTCTGCCAGTGATCGAATGCGGAGGAGAGTTCGATAAATTTGCCGGGTTCTCCGGGAGGTAGAGGTTGTCCGATGCACATTGATTTACTCAATAGTTATTACAGGTGGAGTAGGTATGAATTTACACATTAGCTTTTCCTGATACACATGGAATCGCGGATCATTTACAGGTAACGTCGCCGTGTAATACCAATGTAATGTGGTTACGCGAATCAGTCCCTTGTATTCCCGAATTTGCACTTTGTGTTTAAGCACTTCGTTTGAAAGAATCACCGGATATCCGACGTCTTTAGCGCAAGGCGGTTGGTTTACGGTGCTTGCTACCCACGCTTTAACAACGTCGCCACCAATGAGCTCGCCACCCGGATCTAATACCGCGCTTGGTTCTCTTTGGCATCTACAATTGTTGGACAGGTTAATTAATAACAATTCATGCCCCGAATTTAATAACGCGCACTGATGTATACTATTTCTGAAAGAAAGTAACAGATTAGTACCTCGAGTGGAATGCGCAGGTCAGCGCGTTCCTTCTCTCGGTCGCAAACAAAACACTTGAGTCGACTGTCTGGACGGTCGGCGCCACTCCGTCGGGGGACGCGGCGTCTTCCAAGATGGCGGTACCCACGCCAAGGGGACGCGGTGATGCCGTGAACAAAGGAAAGGAAGGAAAAATGCCTCAAGATGCGCAAGTTAGCGCGTTCCTGGAGCACCAGGGTGTAGAAGATTCGCTGTTCAAGCGCTTCTTCTCTGGAATTAGGGATTTAGTAACAGCAATAAGAATATATATATATATTGTGACGGGCACCTCGCTCTATGATGTTGGAGCGAAGGTGTCGCACACCTTCGGCACGTCTTTTCAAAATTAGATCAACGATTTACTCACCAAACGTACGATTGGGCGCCAGGCGTACATACGCACGCNGTTTCCAAAATCTACAGCCAATTATCCAACAATCTCGACGTCCATAAAATGTTAGCTCTAGTTGACGTGACGGCAATAATACTCAGCAGCTCAGTTAATTAAGAAATACGGAGAGGCGTGGGCTCAGGAGGCAGTATTTAAATAAAGGCAGAGAAACTTGTTCGTGGTAAATAATATATAACGAGTAATTTAATAACAATATAAGATGTATAANTTTGGTCGCTCGTCGACCAGAATGAAGTGCGGCAATATAATTTCGCGGTTCCGCCCGCACGGAACGATACAATCATAAAAATACCCGAAATACAAGGTCGTATTAATCTCGGCAATATGAGCAGCTGATCTTGGCAAGAATAGAGAAAAAATAATCTTCGAATTATAATGTCAATAATTCCGGTGACACGAGAGAATAATCCTGAGAGCGCAGGAAAAATATTTTAGACCGCGATTGATCAGACTTTTGAAAAGATAAAATTAACATTCTTGGCAGTATAATATAAGGATCGGATGGACGGAGCAAAGAACCGTACAAAAATGGTATAAACCGTGTGTGGCTCCAAAACTCGCAGAAACGACTTTGCACTTATGAAATACCATAGATCAGCCGCTAGTTTGAAAAAGTAATTTTTCCGCATCAATATTTGTCGGCGACCGCGCGGGGATGACCGCAAGAAGTTATCTCCGCCGTGGAATGCGCTGTCGCCTGCGAAACGTAAGATAAGGTGTACGGTGGTCGCGTGGTCTTTGTCTCGCGTGTCAAACAATAGGCGCGGGACGATGTCGCGGTACGTCGGCACAATTCGCGCCGTTAATTCGGGCGTTAGCAAAATTATTATCACGTTAAATTTGCTATTAATAACCTGAGCGCATTCCGACGGTAAGGACTAGCGAAATCGGCACCAAAAAAAAATAGACTCCGGAAAACATGCAAAAAAAACAGACAATAACACACGCACGAATGACGAGCTAATACGCCCGGATTGTTGCGATCATGGCACGCCGAGAAAGAGCAGCAAAACTTAGTAATCGCGGCAATGATAAAATTCCGCATTTACACAATCGATACGCAACATAATAATCTTTCATCGCATAAATGCCTCACGGGATCGAGCTGACTTAGATCGTACAGAATCGATCCGTGACGGCAAATCATTCGGTATGTGCGCGAGAGAGAGAAAGCGATCAGTCACTTACGTTCGACGATTCCTCCGCT
>NW_018021068.1:54425-71123 GCF_002006095.1 Pseudomyrmex gracilis
GCGAGCCCATCGCCTCTCGTGCCGGCCAAAATTATGACCTTGTGACGGACGCGAAAAGTGTCACGTCACAATATATATATATATAATATGTTAAATTAGGTACAATAAGACAGAATAAGAAAGACAACTCGACTGAGATTATTATGCAACAATATATGTAGTATATTTTAAATAAAGCAATCATTCATATAATAGGTACAGTAAGTGTTAATAAATCGAGTGCAATTATTATATTACTCGAATTAACAATATATTTAGCAAGCTTTTTACAACAATTAAATATGTTTCTATATGTTATAATATTTATCGAATATTCAAGTGCGAATAAGACAAATACATATATTACTCGAATATAGAACGAGTTGATTAATATGGTATTGAATTAATATGGAATTAGCAATAGAAGACGACATAAAATAACTTACAATAAAGTTCTTCTAGATTCTAACGCAGTATGAATCGCTGTTGAATGGACCCGCTCGTCGGGATGGAACTTAGGAGGTAAACCCGTTGTGTGTCGGGATGTAGAACGAAATGACCATTTGGTCGGAGTTAGAGAGAATTCGACTGACTGCTTCGAGGTCCAGGAGAGAACTGCACTCGGCTTGGCACAGAGTGAAGGAGACGGGCCAGCTCGCTAAGAGAGGCGGTGGAGGGGAGCGGCCGGCGCAGCAGGAAGGGCGCTTAGGCGCAGTTTGGGGCTTAAGCCGTGTTCATACAAGTACGGCCAGAGGGATCTAAGGGAAAGTTGTCCGGGAAGATAGATTCTTACTGGTAGGAGCGTATCCAACGGAAATCTTAGTGTTAGGACGCCTTTTTAGTCGCGCACGATGATTTCTGGTGGTCTTATATGCTATATTATATGAATATTTACAATATAAATATATGTACTTGTATATGTATATGTATATATATATTCGTGTGAGTAACGTTACGCTAATTTAAAGATGGCGCATCTCAGATTCTGACTGTACGTAACGGACATGACATATTAGGCTATGTGTAACGGACATGGTATATTAGGCTATGTGTAATGGACATGGTATATTAAGCTATGTGTAATGGACATGGTATATTAGGCTATGTGTAATGGACAAGGTATATTAGGCTGTGTAATGGACATGGTATATTAGGCTATGTGTAATGGACATGATATATTAGGCTATGTGAAAAATATAAGTCGGAATGGTGTGCGAATGTAACAACATTTAATATTTCGGGCCTATCAAACGCGGTTTTATTTTGTTCCGCGTGTAGTAGTAATTACTACGTTTTTTCTAGTTTTTCTTCCCTACTTGAGAGTTCCCTTTCGCGCGATTCTATCTCATTTTCCTTTTGACGTAATGCTCGCGATTCCTCTTCCATACGGGCAATCTGTTTCTCGATTGCTTCCTGTAACACCGCGATTTCTGCTCGCGCTTGTTCTTCCGTCATTACAGCCTGAGTTCCCGCGGCTTGCTTGCTACTACACGTTTTACTACGCACTTCTCTATCCATTTTTACCGCGGAAATTGTTACGCTATTATACGGACGCACAATTTCTAGCGTTAGTTACAAAGATTTTTCGTGAAACGAACTTGTCAATCCTACCACTGTCACCAATTTTATGTTACGTTCCGGTCGGTCGCGGCTAATAAAATAAAAAGGGAAATTAGATCTCGGACCTACGACTGGAACCTACCGCTTATTTTGGGTAAAATACCCGGAATCGCCCGCGGCAAGGTGTTCGCTCACGAAAACGTTGAAGACCTTGGATGTCCGGACGATTTTACACGCGATCACCCGAGAAAATATACACAGTTGGGTCGTGAATATTATTAACTCCGTCGTAGTTGAGACGATCAATCACGTACAGATGGTAGAACCGTAGTTATGCTCGCGTTGCACCTATCACAACGAATTATGTCGGAACGGTTTCTGATTAGAACCCCGTGGGTTTCAAAGACTGTACAGTAACGTCCAATATCAATCTTGTACATGCAATATGAACAGTAAATTTTGCTATCTCCGTACCGTTGGTATCCTGATACCTTACGACATCGACCTAAACTATATTTTTGCCAATGATCAAAATTCTCGGGTAGGTAAATGACTGTGCCTGACAATGGAGGTTCTCGCACACGGATACACATTTATTTTACTCGAGAGTTACTACAGGAATAAAGTTACATATGCGCTTAGATTGATACACTTGATAACGGGGATCGGTTACAGAGAGGCTCGCGGTATAATAGCGACGTACGGAATCTATAAGAGCCGGTTTTTTCCACTTGCGAATGTCGATATTCAAATTGACCTTTTCGTTGCTTAAGATTAACACTTCGTGCATTCCAGGATTACGCGGTTGGTTTAATGTATCCTCGACCCACGCGACGACTCTACGCCAACGTTGTGTCTGCCACCCGGCGCGGTTACCGCGTTTGCACTTCTTCGGCATCTACAATTAAGCACTCTGAATTTATATGTCCGGCGCGGTTGATTATTATTACACTACACTTTGCGATTAATTAATATTCCTGAAAAGAATTTGTGAATTGAGGATACCTCGAGCGGATGCGCCGTTCGGGCGCTTTCCTTCTCTTGGTGAGGAAACTGGAACGGAGACAACGTGCCAATATGGCGGCACCCACGCTCCGTCTAGACAAGGACAGCGAGAGACGCGGCGTCCTTTAAGATGGCGGAACCCACGCTTCGACCGCGTGGCCACGCCGTGCATAGTGGTTGAAAGAGAAGAAACCTCGAGATTCGCCGTTCGGGCGCTTCTTTTGGTTGANNATGAAATGCGCTACTTAATGAGCGCGTCTGCGAGGAGATTGAGGGTTTCTAATTAACACAAATTATGCAAATTGATTAACATATGTATATTCAGAGACAATGAGCTTATTCCAGCCGACACACACACATGCACAGAGTAAGTCCACAATACTCTTTGTATATAGCGAGATTATAATATTATTAATATTATTATTATATTCACTCAAGTGCGATGTTGTGCGCCAATTTTTGTATTTAAGAAGTTTAGTAAAATGAGGCCATTGAGCAATGTGATAAGACACTATCATTGCTCAATGACCTAGTTAAGTTGCAGGAAGGCAGCAGTTCTAGGAAGAACTGCTGGTTGCCACAGGGTGCGACACATCGCCGTATTGTCCGAAGTGCAACGCAGCATGTGTCGACACCGGCACCGGTAACTAGCACGGCCGTTGCTAGGACCGGTGGGCCTGCNGTACATGCAATATGAACAGTAAATTTTGCTATCTCCGTACCGTTGGTATCCTGATACCTTACGACATCGACCTAAACTATATTTTTGCCAATGATCAAAATTCTCGGGTAGGTAAATGACTGTGCCTGACAATGGAGGTTCTCGCACACGGATACACATTTATTTTACTCGAGAGTTACTACAGGAATAAAGTTACATATGCGCTTAGATTGATACACTTGATAACGGGGATCGGTTACAGAGAGGCTCGCGGTATAATAGCGACGTACGGAATCTATAAGAGCCGGTTTTTTCCACTTGCGAATGTCGATATTCAAATTGACCTTTTCGTTGCTTAAGATTAACACTTCGTGCATTCCAGGATTACGCGGTTGGTTTAATGTATCCTCGACCCACGCGACGACTCTACGCCAACGTTGTGTCTGCCACCCGGCGCGGTTACCGCGTTTGCACTTCTTCGGCATCTACAATTAAGCACTCTGAATTTATATGTCCGGCGCGGTTGATTATTATTACACTACACTTTGCGATTAATTAATATTCCTGAAAAGAATTTGTGAATTGAGGATACCTCGAGCGGATGCGCCGTTCGGGCGCTTTCCTTCTCTTGGTGAGGAAACTGGAACGGAGACAACGTGCCAATATGGCGGCACCCACGCTCCGTCTAGACAAGGACAGCGAGAGACGCGGCGTCCTTTAAGATGGCGGAACCCACGCTTCGACCGCGTGGCCACGCCGTGCATAGTGGTTGAAAGAGAAGAAACCTCGAGATTCGCCGTTCGGGCGCTTCTTTTGGTTGANNATGAAATGCGCTACTTAATGAGCGCGTCTGCGAGGAGATTGAGGGTTTCTAATTAACACAAATTATGCAAATTGATTAACATATGTATATTCAGAGACAATGAGCTTATTCCAGCCGACACACACACATGCACAGAGTAAGTCCACAATACTCTTTGTATATAGCGAGATTATAATATTATTAATATTATTATTATATTCACTCAAGTGCGATGTTGTGCGCCAATTTTTGTATTTAAGAAGTTTAGTAAAATGAGGCCATTGAGCAATGTGATAAGACACTATCATTGCTCAATGACCTAGTTAAGTTGCAGGAAGGCAGCAGTTCTAGGAAGAACTGCTGGTTGCCACAGGGTGCGACACATCGCCGTATTGTCCGAAGTGCAACGCAGCATGTGTCGACACCGGCACCGGTAACTAGCACGGCCGTTGCTAGGACCGGTGGGCCTGCTGAATCAGCGCGATCGATCTACTATAAATCGATCGCGTGGATGAAGCAGAGGGAGACCGTGATTAGACTGCTAGCTCACTGTGTGGCTCCGCCAGCCGGAGAGTTTACCGCAGTGAGATACAGTCGTGTAAGGAACATTGTAAAGATCAGGAGCAATAAAGCATAGTTTAATAAGTCCAAGTACAGAACTTAATCTTCTAACCACCCAACCTTCTCGACATCCAACAAATTTTGGTGACAGCGGTGGGATTTCTCATTCCGTGTGTCAAAGACGGGACTCTGCAGGAGATTCCGGTTGGATCAAGGAAAAAGACACTGGGGGGAAAGGAAAAAAAAGAGAACGAGAACGATTGAGTTCCAGTTTAAAATAGGGGTATATTTAAACAGAGTACATATATATATAAGAGTAAAAAATTATAAGTATATGTAACCCCGATCTGGAATACTGCTCCTGAAACAAAAAAAAGAGCAGTCATTAAAAGAGTGTCTTGCGAACTACGGGTTCAAGAGAGAAAGAAAGACACCGCGAACTCACAGTCTCGAGTTACACGGCAGCACTGACCTAACGCAAGCCAAGCGACGGGCAGTGACACAAGGCGGAGATAAGAAAGCGACCGGACTGCAGCAGCAGAACGGAAAACAAATTCTACCGCCGGGAAATTTCGGAAGCAGAAAGCGGCAAGCAGACAAGCAGCTGTGACGGAGGGGCCAGGAAGGGCACCGAGGAACCGGCTAAGGACAGCCGAAAAAGCAGCAAAGGTGACAAAGCAGTCAACGCAAACGAGGCAGCGGTAGCAGAGAAGCGGCGAGGCAACGGACCAGCAAAGCGGCGAGGCAGCGGCAGCGGCGACGCGAGAAAAGCTGAGTCAGCAACACCACGCAGATACGACTCTCGTAAGCGGAATTAGGTCAACTACTGTAAGTCGAATAAATTTTGTAAAAGCGAGCGAAAACATATGTTCGGTAACTGGCGTTTGCAACAACGCGGCGTACAATCCGAGCGAGTAGCGCGGTCGCTACAAAGTCTAATACCGGTACGGGAACCGAGAACCGCACCGGCGGCGCTTTATCAAGACGCGGAAATAAATAGGCAGGATAGGAATTTGAGTCCGAATGTAATTGTAGAAAGAGAATTTCCGTTCGATTTAGACGGTAGTATAGCCGGTCATTTACAAAGTGGAATAAATCGCGGTAGAGTTGAGAACAGTGAAACTTCGGGCAGTGGTTCTCAGAAGTCTTCTTTAATTTTATACGAGAGCGAGTTGTTTTACACAAGACAGCGGGCCGAAATGAATAACGAAAGTATGGAACAAGAATTTGACGAACAAAATATAAACCGGGCTCGCGAAGAAGTGGAACGCGAAATTTCCCAAATGCAAAACGAGTTGACTGCGGGCGGCACCGCGGGGCGCGGGGCCGCGAAAACAAGTGGGCAAGGTTACAACCCCGCTGACGCAATGCTACAGCAGGTAGTGCAGTCGCTAGAAATAATAAGTTCGCGAATAGAGGCGGTGGACCGACGGGTGATGGAACTCCGCGAGACGCACGGGCGCGGGACGGGCGTGTCGATGACGCGACACGTGTACAGACGTCCGAGCGAACAGCTAGACGTAACGTACGGGCGAACAGCTGCCGACGTAAGAAATCGCGCCGTGTTGTATAATGGGAGTCTGAAATTAAAAGACGTGGTCGGAATGATACCGCCGTTTACTGGGAAATCATCCGAGCAAGTTCGAGAATTTTTAAATGCGTGCGAGTACGCAGAGAGAATGGTCAACCCTGCGGAAAAACCCGCTCTTTTGCAAGCAGTATTGCGAACCAAGCTAAGAGGGTAAGCATTGATTGACTTTGAAACAAAGGATATTCGCGAGTTTGGACAGTTAAAGGCAGAAATAGAAGCTACGTATTCTGCAAAGCGAAGCATTACGCAATTACAGATAGAATTTAACACATTACGACAAAAAAGTAATGAAAGCGCACAGGTTTACGGACAAAGAGTAAATCAAACGGCCATGGAATTGTACGAGTCTATGGTGGAAGGCAAAGGGCACACCATGGAAGAGAAACGTACAAGTATGAACACTATTAAAGGGCAAGCGTTGCAACAGTTCCAAATAGGTTTAAGAAGTGACGTCAGTGACGTCTGATATTAAGGTCACGCAACTATGGAACGTTGCAAGAGGCGATAAACGCAGCAAGCTCTGAGGAGAAGGTGGTGGTGCCACAAAGCAGCCACAGTGGAAATTTTGCAGCAAAGCAAAAGATGGGAAAAAATTATGAGAAAAATGCGTGCTACAAATGCGGAAAGATCGGACACTACGGAAGAGAGTGCCGATCAAACAGAATGGCATTGCCTAAACCAAGCAGTGGCAAGGTAAATGCAGTGGACAAAACGTGCAGTTATTGCAAAAAAGCAGAACATATTAAAGAAAATTGCTGGTCACTGAAAGGCAGGAAAAATAAAAGAAGAGCTGTAAAAGCCATATGTGCGGCAAAAAATAGGAAAAAGAAAAGCCGAAATGACAATAGCGAGTCATCGAGTGACGAAGACGACAACGGAAAAGAAAAGAAAAAAACCGTGTCAGTAGCAGAGCTACAAGTAGCCGAGCTAAATGCTGCGCAAGCAGTTTTGGACTTAGTCACTGTACCGATGAAAGAAGCAAAAAAAGGCGAAGTAGAATTGCTTTATGACACTGGAGCCACAGTGTCATTGATTAAAAAGAAATATTTAAAAGAGAAAACGCCAGCCGAGAAGACGAGCATGAAATTAAAAGGCGTTACAGGGCATGAAGCAAGCGTCACAGGGAAAATCACAGCAACCATACAGCTAAAAGACAAAAGAGGTAAGCATTCAGTTTATGTTATGAAAGACGATTTTCCGGTTAGTTATGAGAGCATTTTAGGGAATGACTTTATGAAAAAGCACAATGCCAAGCCGGATTACAAAGCGGGAAAACTTTCGCTTGGGAAAAATACGTTGCAATTGCGCCCGTATAAAAATGTAAAATTGCAACCTCGTAGCAAAACAATCGTGCAAGCTATTACTGATAGTAATCAGATCGGAATAGTACAAGGGGAAGAAACGCAGCCAGGAGTTTTCATAGGAAGCTGTTTAGTTCAACCGAAAGGAAATTTTTGCCCCGTGAGTATAGGAAATACTACGGAAAAAGCGGTAACAATAGGCACACCGCGTGTTCAATTGGAAGCGCTCGAAAAGGAGAGTGAGACAAGTAGCAAAATAGCAAACGTAAGCGTAAAAACGGAGAGGTCAACACGCCGCGAGAGAGTAAAAGAGGCACTGCGAGTGAAGCATTTAAATAAAGAAAAGAAAGAAACATTGTACGAAGTATGCGAAGAGTATCGGGATCTATTCCATCTTGCAGGGGAGCCGTTATCTAGAACAAGCGCGGTGAAGCATAAGATACCTGTGAGAGTTGACACCACTCCGATAAGCGTTAAGCCATATAGGTTGCCGCAGAAGCATAAGCAAGAGGTAGAAAAGCAGATCGGAGAAATGTTAGAAAGCGAAATAATTCGCGATAGTGAAAGTCAGTGGAACGCGCCTTTACTAGTTGTTCCGAAAAAGATGGACGCGTCCGGCGTGAGAAAATTAAGGATAATCGTAGATTTTCGACGACTAAACGAGGCGACAATAGGCGATTCTTTTCCACTACCAAATATTGCAGAAATATTAGATCAACTTGGGAATGCGAAGTATTTCTCAACTTTAGATTTGGCGTCCGGGTATCATCAGATACCAATGGACGAAGAAGACAGAGGTAAGACAGCGTTTTCAACACCGCATGGTCATTACGAATATAACAGGATGCCTTTTGAATTGAAAAATGCGCCGGCGACGTTTCAAAGGTTGATGAATTCGGTCCTGACGGGACTGCGGGGTATAAAATGCTTCGTGTACCTCGACAATATTGTGATACACGGTGCGAGCTTGCAAGAGCACAGCAAGCGGCTACGAGAGGTTTTTGACAGGTTGCGGAAGTATAATTTAAAGTTGCAGCCAGATAAGTGCGAATTTTTTCGCAAAGAGGTCACGTATTTAGGGCACGTGATCACCGAGAAGGGTATATCGCCGGACCCGTCAAAGATAGAGGCGGTCAAGGGATTTCCGATTCCGAAAAGGGCAAAAGATATTCAGGCGTTCATTGGTCTGGCAGGATACTATAGGAAATTTATCGACCAATTCTCAAAAATAGCAAAGCCGTTGACACGACTGTTGCAGAAAGAAATAGCGTTCGAGTGGGGGCACGAGCAACAGCAAGCGTTCAAAAATTTAAAAGAAAAGTTAATTAGTGCTCTATTGCTCGCTTATCCGGACTTCGACAAGGAGTTTGTCGTGACAACCGACGCGTCGGGTTACGCGGTCGGCGCGGTGCTATCGCAAGGTGCGGTAGGTCAGGATCGGCCGGTTGCATACGTTAGCCGAGTACTGAATAAAGCGGAGCGAAACTACAGCACGACAGAGAAGGAGCTACTCGCAATTGTGTGGGCAGTAAAGCATTTTAGGCCTTATTTATACGGGACGAAGTTCAAAATTATCACCGATCATAAGGCATTGGTGTGGCTTTTTAACGTAAAGGATCCCGGATCGCGGCTCGTGCGATGGCGTTTGAAATTGGAGGAGTATGACTACGAGATCATGCATAAAAAGGGGAAGGCGAATACCAACGCGGACGCGCTGAGTAGAGCTCCCGCGGAAGCATGCACGTGCGAAGCAAAGGAGAGTAAGAAAACAGAAAAAGAGAAGAGCGAGAGGCAAGAGCTAACCGAAGAGAAAAAGAGACAGATACTATACGAGTATCATGATTCACCGGTGGGCGCACACCAAGCAATAGCACGTACAGTAAAAAAAATAAGAATGAGGTACGACTGGCCTAAGCTGACAAGCGACGTGGAGAATTATATTTCGAAATGCGAATCCTGCCAAAAGAATAAATTGTCGCGGAAAATAAAAGTACCGCTGGTAGTTACGGATACGCCGAAAAAGCCTTTCGAAAAATGCGCGCTTTGTATTGTCGGACCGTTACCGGTGACAAGTAGCGGAAATAAATATCTGCTGACGTTTCAAGACAGTCTCACGAAGTTTAGTAAGGCGATACCCGTTCCGAATCAAGAAGCCGCTACGGTGGCAAAGGAGTTCGCGACGAAAATTGTGTGTGAGCACGGGATTCCGGAAACGATTTTAACAGATCGAGGAACGAATTTTGTAAGCGAACTAGTTAAAGGTGTTTGCAAGTTACTGCGAATAAATAAAATACAAACGACGGCCTATCATCCGGAAAGTAACGGAGCGTTAGAGCGTTTGCATCGAACATTAGCCGAGTATATACGTCACTACGTGAATGAGGACCAGACGGACTGGGACGAGTGGGTGCCGTACGCGATGTTCGCGTACAATACGACACCACACACGGCAACAGGGTATACGCCCTTCGAGTTAGTATACGGGAGGTGCGCGGAATTACCGACCGCCTTAATGAAACCACCGTCTACACAGTACAATTTGGAAAACGACGCGCAAGAATTAAAAGAAAGATTGCGAGCGGCAAATCGAGTAGCGCAGGAAAAGCTCAAAGAAGAAAAGGAAAAAGCAAAACGTTATTATGATAAAAAGACAAAGCAAGCAGCGTTTAGCGTAGGAGAAAAAGTCTTACTTTATGATGAGACACTGAGAAGCGGCAGATCCAAAAAGTTAGAATAAAAATGGATAGGACCTTATGTGGTAATTGCGAAAACGTCAGACGTGACGTATGCAATCAAAGCAGGACGGCGCACGCAGAGTGTGCACGTAAATAGGCTGAAAGTTTTTATAGAAAATTAAGAAAAAAAGGACTTACCGGGTTGCCTCACTCATCGTTTGATAAAACGATGAGAGGGTGGACAACGGGCGGCGGGGGTCTCAAGCAGACGACGTCGTCGTCCGAACCGCCCTGGTCGACCTCCGGGTCGGGGGAGGCAGGCGGCGGGGGCCGCGAACATAGGAAAATCACCTCCGGGGAGCCCGGTGGTGATGGTGGCGGGCTCTCAGGTGTGTGAGGCGTCGCAGGGCGCAGGGGGTGGAACTCTCGGACGAGTTTTCGGAACTGAATAACGAGGACTCACTACCTTCACGGGAGGATGACTCCTCCGCGCTATCGTCGGTGCACGACGAGTACACGAATCTAGACATCCTGTAGGCACTGGAAACAAAGTGATGTTAAAAAAAAAAACACACGCGAGTTTTTGTAAATCAAAACACTTACACTGTTTGACACAAAAAACACACACTGCGGAACCGTAATGACCTGATCGGTTACAAACGTGGTACTGGTGCTCGTGGTCGCGAAGAGCCATGGTCCGAAGTGCAAAAGACAGCAGGGCGTCTCAAATGTAGGTCCTAGAATTAATATAAGCGATAATAAAAAGAGCTTAGGTGACAGAGTAACGAACTCGGAGTACGACCGACGCTCGCGGTTCCACCTGTTAGGCGACACCGTTCGCGATAAAAGTAAAGTATAGTGTATAAGGCATATTGTATAAAACATTTTGCTTGCAGGAAAATGTTGTTAATAAAAGTAGTAATACTTATCTTTTGCGTCGCGTGGAGTGGAGCCGGGAATCAAGGATACCGCATACGAAAATTTCAACGCAATCCCGGCATGTACTACGAGAAGTACGGAACGATGCTCCACGTCAGCGAAAAGTGGAGATTAGTCGTAAGGTTAGACGTATCTACGATATACACGCGAGTAGAACAGGCGGAACGCATGTTAAGAGATACACAGGAAACATGCGGAAACGTAACGATAATTCGCAAAAGCGGAGAATTTTGCAAAGGTTTCGTTGCAGAGTTACAGCAGAGATTGCAGAAAGTAGAAAGATTGGCCAGACGCGTGAAGACAATCGTGGGTACACCAACGCGTTACCGAAGGGGGCTAGTGGACGCGGTAGGCTCTGTCGCAAAAATTTTGTTCGGCACCATGGATGCCGACGACGAAAAACAGATATCGGAACAAATAGAGTTGTTAAGTAAAAAACAGACGGTGCTACAACACGTGATTAGAAATCAGTTGCAGGTTGTAAACGCAACGATCGCGCACGTACAAAACGTGGAAGAGATAGTTGAGAGAAACGAAAACAAGTTAAGAAACGCGGTATTAGAATTAACTCAGAAGGTGGACGATTACGCACGACAAGCAGAGTTAACTGAGTATTTTATGGAGCTAGGAAGCGTAATCACCGAACTCGAGTTCGACGTAGAGAGCGTCATGGGGTACATCACGGATGTACAAACGAAATTTGCGCAATTGGAGGTAGTACCCGTCGAGTTAATATTAAAAAGTCTCCGGGACGCGAGCAGTTGGTCGACCCACGGATTGCATTTTCCGTTTACTGTAACTCTGGAAAAATGGTTAGTTATTAAAGAGTATGTAACGGTTAGCGTGTATTGTAAAGACGCGAGTGTGTATACTATTGTCAAATTTCCTCTGATAAAATCTGTAGAGTATAACGTACTTAGGGTAGTGCTACTACCCGTGCACGATCACGATAACGTGTTTACGGTAGCTCAGATAAAAAATCAGATGATCGCTATGGATGTAAACAGACAGACGTATTCAGTCGTAACGAGAAGTCAGTTGGATCAGTGCAAACATGTAAAGAACGATTACGTGTGTGATAACGTCGAGTCGGTGTATAAAGTGCACAGGGATGCGCCTTGCGAGGTGCAGGCTTACGTTAGCGAGTCGGGAGACTTTTCAAATTGTAAGGAGGAAACGGTAGTGACAAATCACACAGTGTGGATAAAATTGGAAACGATGCGTGTATGGTTGTATTCGACCCTGACAAGCGAATCAGTACTAATTTCCTGCGAGAACCAACAGGAAAAAAACGAGGTCATGAACGGAGTTGGAGAGATAGAGTTGGCGGAGCAGTGCAAATTGATAACTTCAAGTATATCGATTCACCCGAGTAAGGTGATAAACGGTGTACAAATCAATACGTATTTGCCGCGGTTCAATCTGTCAGAGGTCAAAACGATAAGTCGCGCGGCTAAGGGTAAACCGGTAGAAATCGAAAGTGTGACAGAAAATAAAACGCAATTAAAAAGGTTGCGGGCGGAAGTAACAGAGTTAACGGATGAAATAGATGACAATACCGGTTCGTTCTACGAAAATCCGCACTTTATCTACCCAACGACGTCAGGCGTTACAATAATAGTAACAATCATAGGAGTAATCGTTTATAAGTTAGTCAAAGATAAGGAAAAAAGAAAGTTAGCGCGTGTCGTCGTGGAATTACGCAATGCGGAACGGCGAGAAAAAAGAAAGAATACTCGTGCACAAAACGCGGAAACGGTAGCGTTGTAAGTGTCACGTAATGTAATCAAATGTTGTAATCGAGTATTGTAGTCAAGTATTGTAAGGTTGTAATGGTTGTAATCAAGCGCTGTAAAGTTTTAGTAAAATGCAAAAATTGTACACAAAAAAAAAAAAAAAGAAAGTTTTGACGGAAAATGTCACGGACATTTTCCTTTTTCCCGGAAGGGGGGGGAAAATGTTGTGCGCAAATTTTTGTATTTAAGAAGTTTAGTAAAATGAGGCCATTGAGCAATGTGATGAGACACTATCATTGCTCAATGACCTAGTTAAGTTGCAGGAAGGCAGCAGTTCTAGGAAGAACTGCTAGTTGCCACAGGGTGTGACACATCGCCGCATTGTCCGAAGTGCAACGCAGCATGTGTCGACACCGGCACCGGTAACTAGCACGGCCGTTGCTAGGACCGGTGGGCCTGCTGAATCAGCGCGATCGATCTACTATAAATCGATCGCGTGGATGAAGCAGAGGGAGACCGTGATTAGACTGCTAGCTCACTGTGTGGCTCCGCAAGCCGGAGAGTTTACCGCAGTGAGATACAGCCGTGTAAGGAACATTGTAAAGATCAGGAGCAATAAAGGATATTTTAATAAGTCCAAGTACAGAACTTAATCTTTTAACCACCCTTCTCGACATCCAACAGCGACAATAATTATATTACTTGAGTGTAGAATTGATACAGTTGTAGCATATAGAGTAGCAAATTCTAGAGTTAACTTAAGGTTACAAATGTGGACAAATAGCAAGAATAATTGAATATGAATAAGTATAATAATTATTAAATAATAATAATAATGAGTACAGATGGATATAGATAATAGTAGAAATGACTTACGGTTACGCTTGCTTCTAGGCGCAGCTAGAAGTCGATGAAGAATTGTGAGTATGAATTTTGTAGAGGACCCGTTAAAGCGGGATGGACTCGACGGCGTCGGTCGAGATGCGAGAACTTGGAAAGAAGTCGACTGACTTGAAAGAGAGCTGGATCAGAACTGCACTCGGCTTGGCTCCGGAATGAAGAAGTCGGGCCAGTGCGTCGTGAGAGTCAGTGGAGGGGAACAGAACTGGTAGAAGGGCGCTTAAGCGCGGTTTGGGGCTTAAGCCGCGTTCATGCAAGTACGGCTGAAGGATCTAAGAGAAAGTTGTCCAGGAGGACGGTTTCTATTGGTCGAAGCGGATCTAACGGAAATCTTAGTATTAGGGTGCATTTGGATGCATAGGATAGTTACGAGGCGTATATATGTATGCGTATGTACATGCTTAAGGCTATGGTGGTAGGAAATCTTAGTATAGCGCAGAATTAACCTATATTAGAAGAAATTACAAGTAAAAATACGGTGCGGACGTAACAAATCCTATTATATCAGTGTTATATCTAATATTTAGCATTCCTGTTTTATGCATTCTTTTACATTGTTCAGACGTAACGTCTAAGATATATTGCATCTTGCCATTTAAAACATCAGATGTGTGCGAATGCATTCCGCAATGATGTATGATCCGATCTATTTCTATTTTGTACTGTATAATTTTGATATTTGTATAATGTGATAGTTGTAATAGTTGAATATACTGTGAGCGACTATTCTTTTTGTAATTTACTCCCGTTTCGGTTGGTGTACGAGAGCGTCGCACACACCTTCGGCACGTCCTTGGCTCGATCCAAAAAATTTACAAACGAAAACTCGGGCGCCAGACGTGAAAATCATGCCGCACAAACACACAGCAGCAAAGTCACCAATTAGGCCGGACGTGACGGCAATTTCTCCGCAAAAAAATTATTCTCGGCAGCTCAGAATCTGTAACAGAGAGGCAGGGGTTCGGGAGGCGGCTTTGAGGCGTAGGGCGAGAAAGAAACTCAGCTTAGTTCAAAATAAAAATAGATTAACAAAGAATATATTTGGATGACAGGCGTGCCAGTGTAGCGACTACCTCCGCGTCGAATCCGCGACCTTGACCGACGGAATTCGAGTCGCCGGTATGATCGGAAAAATTGACACGCGGCACGCAGTTGCGGGGGTGAGAAAACCTGGCGGCACTCACTTGGCGTCGGCAGCTATTCTCCGGTCAGCCTCGGCACGCTAGTCCTTCTCGTAGGCTCAGTTTATGACCTCGGTTCCCCTCAGGCGGCAGGTGTTCGGCACATACGCCCTGTGTTCACTACTTATAGCACGCACAAGATATCAGAGGTACACCGGTAGTCCATGTCTCTCGTTGCCGGTTCGCACAACAGTGCTCGTTGAGTCTTCCGGCGTTCGGCTTCCGCGTTTCGCTAGATCCTCTGCGTACGCTAATCAGCTAATCAGGCGACGCGGTGCGTGGCGCGGTGATCGATCGCCACTCGCGTAGATCCGCGTTGTCCTTCCAAGGGCGACTATATGGCCGCGTCAGACCCTCACCGCCCGATTCATGTGAAAGATTCTGCAGCTTTGCAAGGCCGACCCTCCACTTTGGGTCGGCAGGTCGTACGCGCTCGTCGGATCCCGACAAACGTTTTTAGTGTCCGAGTGGTACCTTCTCCGACCGCCCTGGCTGAGACAACCGGTCGCTCCTTGTTATTCGACCCCCTCGACTCGTACGTTTCTGTCTCTTAGCAGTTTGTTCGGCTTCTTCTTTCTCCGTTTTTTAGGTTGGCTTGCAATTAGCTCCTCTTCCTCGGATCGTTGTAACTTACTGGACAGTACACACACAAAACAAGTAGCCGCGCAGCGGCTCGCTTTACGCGAATGACGATAATTTTTACAAAGAAAATAATCGCGTACGCGCTATTAGCGCGCGTTCCGCTTGTAGGCGGCACCTGCCTCAATACATAAAAATCGGCGCCCTACGAGGCGCCACGCAATACAAAATAGGTCGCTCTTTCTAAATAATAAGAGACGCGAGTCTACCGCCCTCCGTGCGGCCGTGTTAATTCCACTGTGACGGACACCGAAAAGATGTTACGTCACAATACTTATCCGAAATATTTGGCGTTGTTTTTTGAATGTCGCATTTTCCAATATCCAATAACGACAATGTTGTAAACATTGAAGTTATTTGAACCACAGTCATATGCTATCATACCATGTATAATAATTCTCAGTAGCATAAAATAAAACAATATGACCACTTGTAGAAATGCCATCTGAAACAATATTATAACTAGTGTTAAATTTTTGTGCTTACATAAATTCAAATGGGATGATATAAAATCAAATTTCTTAAACGCATTTATATAATAAATCATGCTGCTGGAAAAATAGTATACTTACATTGCCTGAACAATAAAAACTTGTTTTCTCAATGGTGCGATATTATTGAATACTATAGTTATTCTCTTTTTTTTATGAAGAAAAAGTAAACTTTTTCAAAATGTTGCAGAAAAAAACTAGAATTATAAACATATAATTAATAATATACAACTTCAAATAGTATAAATATATCTTGTTTAAATATATTAGATAATAATCAAAGAGCACGGTAGTGCCTCATGCCAAGTTCACACGCAATGAACTTGCACGCGACCAACGCGAAGCACTCCATGTCTCTATTACGCGCAAATGAGTAAGACTTTGACATTTGTGGAAATGAAATATTTATATTCCAGTAATGACTAAACTGATCGATTTTTTTAGTTTCTATCGATTTGCGTTGACACTCGGGTCAAAAAGTTTCGGGACTAACCCATAGAGGGCACTACAAACACCGAATGCGTTTTTGTGTTAGATAGTACTAACCTTCAAAAAGAATGCATTAAAATTTCATGACATTTTGTTTAGTAGTTTTCGAGATATCAAAGTTGAAGTGACGCTACTTTTGTTATTTTGTAAATAATGAATCAAAACGAGTTTCGAGTTTTAATAAAACA
>NW_018021068.1:72313-80154 GCF_002006095.1 Pseudomyrmex gracilis
ATTATCTGTTCGCAAATCTCAAAAAGATGCTCCAGGGAAAGAAATTTATGTCCGACGATGAAGTAATTGCTGAAACTGAAGCCTATTTTGAGGAAAAAGATACATCTTTCTATAAGAAAGGTATAGAAATGTTAGAAAAACGCTGGAAAAATTGTATNGCTCTAGAAGGAGAGTATGTAGACGAATAAAGTCGAATTTTGCAAAAAAATGTGTTTTTAATTAGTTAGTCCCGGGACTTTTTGACCCGAGTGTTATAATGAAGAAAAAAATGTTTGTGTTTTTTTATTTGTCTCTTCTATTCAAAAATACTCAAAGATAAAGTATGATTAGCGTGAAAATTCATCATAATTTTTGTCAAACCAAAATTTGTATGTCACATCCGTGGATATAGATGTATTAAGTACTTATTAAGTATTATTATATCCAGATTTATTTTTCTTTTTCTTTTTCATTTTATCATTACAGTAGTCGGTGAATTACCAGCCTTGAACATATACCATGGTCGATAATATACCATGGTCGGTAATATACCATGATCGGTAATATATCATGGTCGGTAACATACCATGATCGGTAATGTACCATGGTCGGTAATATACCATGGTCAATAATGTACCATGATCGGTAATACATCATGGTTGGTAATGTACTATGGTCGGTAAAGTACCATGGTCGGTAATATACCATGACCGGTAATATACCCTCACCACATGCAATATATTTGTTATTAAAAAGATTATAATAGCGAATTAAATAAGGGATTAATACCGTAGTAACATGTTGTACCACTGTTCACGCATGCAAAGCGTTACAACAGATCTATAGCGATATAAGTACTTCAGCTAGATAGCTATAATATTCTTCCAATAATCCTTCTTATTTTTATATTAATAATTTCTTAATAGTTTCTTTTAATATTCTTTCGATGTTCTTGAGTATTCTCACGACAAAACTTGCGCATAAAGACCACGGGCGCTGGCCTGAGCGAGCGAACAGTCGCGGCAGAGATAAGGCACGCGCAGAGATAAGGCACGCCTCGCGACCGCAGGAACCGAGTGAGCGCGGGACCGTTGACCGCCAGGACCGTTGAACGACGGACCCGTGGGACAATGCAGCATCAGCATTTTTTGTAGACCATAAAAACGGCCGGAGCGACCGGCAGAAGCGTCATTCAGATTCAGAATCTCAGTCAGTAAAGTTCGCTTTAGTTAGACCAAAATATTTCTGCTATACGGACTTAGAATATTTCTGCTGTTACAAATCGGGACTTAGAATATTTCTGCTGTTACAAATCGAGACTTAGAATATTTCTTCTGTTACAAATTAAGACTTAAAATATTTCTACTGTTACAAATCAGGACTTAGAATATTTCTGCTGTTACAAATCGGGACTTAGAATATTTCACGACGTTCGGATTTAGAAATAATTTAGTATGGTAAGAATTTTGTAGTATTGATAAGTTTCCTTAATCTAAGAACGAATGTTTTTTTGTATAAATATATATATATACATATATACATAAATATATGTATACGCACTTCTCGTTTTGTTTCCTATTCCAACTAAAGTATTGAGTTATTAGTTAGATTCTGGCTCCTCACGCGACAGTCCTATCCTAAAGACAAGAGAGGTGCGTCACGAGCGTACGCTTGTCATTTACTTCCATTCTGTAGACAAGAAAGGTGCTCACGAGTGCACGCTTGTCACCTCCTTTCAAAATACAAGAGTGAGAGAGGTGCGACTTGATTGCACGCTTATTCTGTGTATTTGTTCCCAGGAGACACAACATCCAGTTACTCCAGCCCGCCAGAGAAAACGTCGCACGCGTCGAGGAGGCAGAAACTATCAGTTGAGAAATTTATTAAGGAATTACGCGCGTGACGGACAATTCGATCTGTTATCCTTAGAGACAACCAACACCCGTTTGACAAACACGGCAGGACGCGACGTGAACAGACTTCCGCGCTCAACAAATACAGGAGAACATTCCGCTAGGTCCACTCCGTGCGTTATAACAAGTATAACAAACGTCGGGAATCATTGCATTATTATTAGACCAAGATGGAAGTTAATACAAATCAACAAACCAAGGGTGGTGTACCCGGCAACAATTCCGCCATCAGACCCGCGATTTAAAATATATATGGAGAAAAGACGAAAAGCGTTGTATCCAGAAAAGGGAACTAAGAATAAGTAATTTTGCTATTTTGGAGAATACTTAAGTCGGTAATTCCGTCGGTAACTAAGTTTGGAAGTACGTCGGTAATAAAGTAACTGTCAATAATCAGGCAACAGTCGGTAACTGTCGATAATCAGGCAACAGTCGGTAACTGTCGGTAATCACACGACAGTCGGTAATTGTCGATAATCAAACCACAGTCGGTAACGGTCGGTAATCAAATAAAAATCGGTAACTGTCAGTCCAGTCATCAATTCCCGACCAAAATTCTCATTCTCCGCCCCGGTAAAGCCCAGTCGGCTGACCAAAAAGAGAGAACGTACGTTCAGCAAGTGTAAACGGTTTTGTCGGACCGTGACCTTGCGCACTCGAACGTAACATGTGTAACTTTTTAGTTCGGATACCAGATAGCAACATGTATGGGCGCATTGAAAAAAAGATAAAGAAGAAAGGCCAAATGTGTGAGTTAAAAAAGAATCAAAGAACACAATAAAACACAAGTGTTACGCGCAACAAAGTCGCGAAACAAACTATCAGGAGTGACAGTTTTTGTGTATACATACACACACACACACACACACACATATATATATATATATATATATATATATACACATATTATATTTATATTTGTACATATATACATATATATATATATATGTAAATATATATATATGGTTCACATAGTGGATCCTGCATATAAGCGTCTACAGTATAAGACTGCATATAATATTGTAAGTACACGTGCACCGTGGCGAAACTTCTCACAACATTCAGGCGCCGTTCAATGTCAAGCGAAATTCCTGAAGCATAAAGCAAGTAGCCGGTAAATCCGCTTCAAAGCTGACGCGGCGCGCCAAAGCGACGCCATTCAGTTAATCTAATCTAGAATAAAAAATACGAACCTTTTGTATTTTGACGAGGCGAGCGCGCCTCTTCTTATCTTATCAACATGCGACATGCCTAGGGTTTGAGCTTAGTCTTAGCCATAAGAATATTCCAACTCCCACTTTTCGGTACCATCACGGTACTTTCCCGGGATTCCTCACCACAGCTTAGGCATGATAAGTGAATTCCCACTATATACAGTCTCTAGACCGTTCTCATTGGATAATATCCCATTGGAAAATATCCCACCGCGCTTTCCTTAGCGGCGGAACATCACTTTGAGTCAAGAGTTCAAACTGCGAACACACTCAGTACTCCACAAACAGTTTTCCACATCATTTCAAACGATTAACATATCCTCTCCAGTGTAAACTCTGATCTTTAAAACGTCAGTGAGAATGTCAGTGAATATCGCAACATAGTTTTAAGCAGCACTGAGTCAATCCTTATTCAACTAGTTCCGGTACCACCACGGTACTTGCCCGAGTGTTCCCACCACAGCTTAGGCATAATTGGTGGATCCCCACTGCAGACGGTCTTTAGATCATTTCTATTGGATGCAAGTATTCCACCACGTTCCTTTTAGCGGCAAAGCTTCACTTTGAAACTAGAGTCGGAACACTTCACTTCACATCTGAACATAAGTAGTATACATGGTTCTTAACTCCTCGTTCACAGTTCTTACATTTACAATCCCAGCGAGATACGTCAGTTTTCAACTTCGAGTTCATAGTCACAGTCAATATTCCTACAACGTGAAGTCAGCTACCAGTTCGTCTTTGTTACGTCCCGGTCGGTCGGGGCTAAGAAAAAAAAAAAGATTAAGGAAACTTAATACTCGGACCTTTGCCTCGCGGACTTACCGCTATTTTAGGTACAAGACCCGAAATAGCCTGCGGCAAGGCACTCGTTGCAAGGGGCTGGAGAGAATTCTAGAAGAATGCACCTATACGCGATCTCCTGACCATACGACGACGGTTGGGTCGTGCAAAGCGTAGAAATCTACAGCGTGAAGACTAAGATGCTCGACAAAGTAAGAAAACTGTTCGAGGCACTCTGAGCAATCTCACACGGCACGATGGCGGGTAAGGTTCCGGTAACAAATCTGACAGAGTCGGACCGCTCGCCGACGTCCTATTTCGAAACCGTGGTTACCGAGAACCCTTCGGATATGTGTGGGAAAGCGTGTATCGTTACACTGCTCGTACAGGATATATGACGGTTCGCACGAATTTGCCGGAGGTTCTAAAAAAATACTACAGCCTGTCTACAGCGGGTAATCGTAAATCGACACATGAAGTCGAGAGACGGGAGCGATAGCTGTCGGATGCGATACGAATGTGGTCCACACATAAAAGTCTCGAAAAATCAATCAGTGTCTGTTTCACAGAGTTGTTGCGTGCCGCACAAATCACACTCTTCTGTGGGTTTTAATTGAGCAGCGTTCGACCAGCACCGGCCGCACAAAATAAAATCGACTCGAATTATGGTATTGGTAACTAGAAGATGGTAATCGCGATTACTTCGCGCGGTTCGTTCTCGGGAATATCGTTCGCACAAACCGGACAATAAACTTCGTCGGTCCACGTTCTGATTATAAAATGGACGCGCTTGCACAAAAGTGGAATCGGATTCATAAGGTGGTTCTATTAAACGCGACTGCCCTGATAAATATAAATCGTAGAATCTGGTAAGGTGTAAAAATCGTCAGAGTGTACGCCAATGAAATTTAAATACGCCTCGTGGCACAAGGCACATTTGCTAACGCGTTTAAAAATTGTAAGATTGCGTTGGCACTTAGAGCACGACACGTCAGTTTAGTGAGTCCCGATCGCGACGCCGTGACTGAAAATGGGCTGGCAAAATTAATAAACTCCCGGTTGAAACCCACACCGTCTACAATAAATGTCCTCACTCTGTTACGTCCTAGGATAAACAGAGATCTAGACCGTTCCTGGGAGCCCCACGATCGAGGGCCTATTCGTGTTCCTTGGGAGTTTTACAATGGATTGCCACAAGTCGTAGTTTGAGACAAACGAAGATGATTGGAATTAGCACCCCGGACCGGCTGCAGCTCGGGGGAGAGGTAAACACCTTCAGGCAACGGCTTATGTATACACATTCGTTTAGTTTATTGCCAAAACTGGGTGAACAATACAAAGTCTCTTCGCTTTATAAACTTGAAAACGAGGATTGGTTACTGGCATTGACACAGTATAGGGACGCTTGTCAATGGTGACCGGAATTAGTTGACTTTTACTAGAATTGGCGGCGCTCCTTTTGAGAATCTCGGAAGCCGTCGACTTACGATTGTTTTGTTTAGCCTTTTCCAAACGAAGATTAGTTATGCGCGTGGCTTCTTCCACCCATTGGAGTAAACGGCGTTGTTTTTGAACTCGCCAACCCGCTTTAGCCTTACGCTTGCAGATCTTTGGCATCTACGAACAAAAAATTAATTTTACACAGCGCGTCGGAACTGAACAAATCACTAAACTTTGTAAACCGAAAACGACTTGAAACGCAGAACACGACTATCAAAAATTTACGCGAGATCCCCAAGGTTGCCTGAAAATAAAGACTTAATTACGCGAGAAAGAGTGCAGAATGCTGAATACGCGTTAGCGCCTTCGAGTCTCTGCGGCAAGGAAGGTTGAAGGATATTGACAGAGTACGCGTTAACGCCTTCCGTCGAAAGGAGTTGAGAAATACGCTTTCAGGCGCCTTTCTCGAGGGGAAAATACGCGGTAGCGCCTTTCCCCAAGGTAGGTTAAACACGGCTGACTTAACTAAACTAAGCTGAACCTAACTCACAAAAGAAATCACTAGTACTTGAATTAAACTTGTTTAATAACTCACAAAAGCAAAATACAATATATTAAAACACAAAAAGTAAATTTAATCACTAAATCTAAATTATCGTTGAACGTTATTCACTAAATAACTAAACAAGAATTAATACCTTTATGCTACTCGACTCAACAACGCAAAATTGCTAAAGATATTTGTGTGACACTCGTCGAACTATGCTTACGTTTACAGAAGATTGTTGGAGACTATGTGGACGATGAGCGAGCCCGAACTCAACGTTTAAGACACTTGACTTAACTGAGAGACTGTTACTCGACTGACTTTCGGATACGGACTGACTAGCAAGACCTCGGTTTGCTTATGCAGTCTCGAAAGCTGTTACTTCTTCGGATCTTGGATATGGACTGACTGCTCGCTGCTCTAAGACTAAGGGCGCTGCTCCGTTTGCTTGGAGTAGGGATGGTGGGGACGGGACTTCGTCCGCGAGAGGACAACGTCTAATCACTAGCAGGACAGAAAAGATGGCTCGGAACGAGCACCGCCTGGTCGAGTCGACGAATACTTGGTTGTCGTTTTGGGCGCCAGACGCGGAGTCGCGTCAAAAATCAGCGTCACTCGGCACGACGGGCCGACTAGCTCTTTTGGGAACAGAGAGGGGCGGGGTTTAGAAAAAAGTCAGAATACAGGCTGTCCCTTGACCTCGCGATAGGAAGCTCAAGTAAAGGAAAGAGAGTTATAATTAATCAGCACGAGTTAATAAGTAATTGACAGTTTATTTCGCGTGTAGAGAGGCAGAAATAATATGAAAGAAATAATATAAAGAATAGTAGAAAGAAAAGATTGGTTACAAAATAATATAAAAGCAATACGATAACAGAAGTAATAATAAAGAAAGAATATAAAAGAAATCTGAGACAGAATAAGCTACGGCGGTATAATCGAAATAATACAAAACAAAAAGAGATACGGAATCCACGACGAGTTACGACATTTAACCAACCGTGTCACGCGAGTTAACAAGACAAATTAATGAATCGAAACGACACCGCAAAACTGAATTTATGTGTCCGAAGTTTTTCTGAACAATTTTCATCTGCGAGAACTTGTGCGTGCGTGCCGCTGAGAACATAGGTTTTTTGAAGGCAAAAAACGGTTTATGACTCGGGACCGATAAATCTGCATGATCGTGGGGGGTAACAAGAGCGTGCCGATGAGGACATAATTTTTTTTGAAGACAAAAACGGTTTACGACTCGGGACCGTTAAACCTGTGCGTACTTGTTCGTGCAAGAAAATTCTACGAGAGTTTTCGATAGATATTCAATGTAGAATAAAATGTTTATAAAAATGTGTGTGAGGAGTTTAGGAATAGGTTTCTTGGAAAGAATAAGAGAAAACAACTTAGTACAGTTATTCGATATAGATATATTTTGAATACATAAAAGAAAATACAAGATTACAGTTGATTATTTTTTTTTTGTTTTACAAGTACAGTGTTGAATATAGTGTTCAGGAAAGCGGTTTTGTACATTGTTAGATTTCGTAGAGAATATTTTACGAAATAAACATACAATTAATTTGTCGTTGGCGTCGAAATTTCCGGAAAACAGTTGTAAAAATTGGGAAAGGCTATACCCGCGAGCCATAAAATAGAGAAATACACAGCGATAATGCCCGCACGTTTGCGAGAAATATCCTTGAAGTTGAGTCGTGTTCCATGTGTGCGTTGCGGAATTTCTTCGAAGTCGCAGAAGGAAGCGGGAATCTGACGGCGGTATTTCATAGCTGTCGAAGTAGGTGGCGTGTCTGTTTCCATCAAGGAAGAAGGCAACCCAGTGTGTTCATGGTTGATTGTGATTGTCTGTGTTAGCGACGATTGCTGTCCACTTCGTCTACACCCTGGGCAATTTGTCGGCTGGATAAACTCCCGTGTGTCCAGATATTTGCAGTTGTCGCAAGGCTTGCA
>NW_018021069.1:0-5724 GCF_002006095.1 Pseudomyrmex gracilis
GCGCTGCGACTTTGGTCGGATCGTCTTTCCGTCCCGCGTCATCTTTGCTGCCATCGTTATGCTCGTGTTCAGCCATCTTTACTTTTCGCGACTGTACAGCTTTCGATCCGTTATCGACAACGATCACACACAACTTAGCGACTCTCACACTGCTCGACTTAACAACTTAACAACTTTTGTAGATACAGAATCGATGAAGGTTATGTCGCGTGTCGATCCGGCGTACCTCGTGCGATTTTTCACGTAATCACTTCCGTCAATCCCGGCTGAGCCCCCAATTAAAGTCTTGTAGGATGTATGGGGTTGACTGAATGATCACGTTACAAATAAAAGAACAGTTTTATTGGAAAAGATTAATTACACGCGAGGTGGTTACGCGTCTCGCGATTGCCGGGTCTGGCTCGCACGTTTGCTTGCTTGCAACGCTCGCTCGCTGTCATCTCTCGGGGCCCTCGCACTTAGCGGGGAACGCGGTTCCTACATTAATGTGTCTGATTATGACTGTTGTGTGTCCGTTGCTTGATGTTTCTGATTAATACTGTCGTATGTCCGTTGCTTGATGTCCGATTGAGACTGTGTTCGACTGTTTTACACATCCTGCAATGTCCGTTTTATTTTGTGTCTATTTAGTATCTCACCCATTAAAAAATTATTTTTGTGAACCTATTGTTTTTCCATTATCAAAATTAATATACCTCTAGATAATATAATAAGTACAAAAATATATTTTTTTGGAAAAAATCAAAAGCGATATATTTTTGAGATTTTCAAAAATATAAATTTTGAAGCGAAAGCAGAAACAATTTTTGTAATAACTGAGTTGTGTTGCACACCATTAAATTCTCCCTTCTGTAAAGAACTTTGAAATAAATATAACAGAGCTTTTTAACACCAATTGTTGCAAAGTTATATGTATGTTTAAAATCTATAATCGCTGAAAATTAAGCGTTTGTTTTTAAATTGTGTGCTAGTTTTAAAAATTAATTTTGAAAAAAACTACTGCTCATATTCGTCTATGTCTGTAGAATAGAAAAACTTAATCTTTTGTTTGGTATTTTGCTAGTTTTGTATATAAAGTGAAAATGTATAGTCCACTCAGTAACAATCCGTACATTTTTTGGTTCTTTTTGTTTTTATTTTTCATTTTTTAGCATATTTCCTATTACGTCGTTCGTCCATCTGACAGTGACATTGATACTGATTGTCGTTACCCATTCTGCTTCTCTTTTGAAGAGCCAGCATTAGTTGACCCGTCGAGGGTTGAAAGAGTTAACATCGACGCTGCATCCCTTGATAATGAATTTGTCTTCAAGAGTCTGAAAGAAAAATGGTTTGTTAACCTAACGTCGGAAAATATCCCTAAAGAAGTTTGTGATCTACTCTCTTTAGGTGAGAAATTTAGTTTACCATCTCAAAATTTAAAAAGACTAACGGTTTTTGAAACCATCAAAGATGTTGAGAATAATATTAGACGTACAAATGTCGATTTAAAATCACGCCTTCTTACTGCCTCTACATTAGAACGATACTTAAACAAACAACCTCTTTTGAGCAGTCTTGATAAAGAGTTACTTGAAAAGAAAAAATACACAAAGAAATTTATGATTGACCATCCTGATGTTATATTTACCAAAGCAGACAAGGGCAATGTCACTGTTGCGTTGGATAGAGACGACTACATTTCGAAAATTGAGTTAACGTTGAGCGACGAGAACACTTATGAAAGAACTAAAATTAAGAATCCTGCAAAGAGAACTGAAAACAAATTAAATGAATGCTTGAGATCTTGGCGTAATGCGAATTATATAAGTAAAAATGAGTACTACGCGCTAATTTGTAATGACAAACCTCTTTCTAGAGCTTATAGACTTCCAAAAGTTCATAAACCGGGTAATCCATTCAGAATTATTGTCTCTTGCTTAGACACTACTCTTTATAAATTTGCTTCCTTCCTACAAAGAATTTTATATAAAAATTTACCAAAGCCACGTAGTTTTATCCCGAATAGCTTTGAATTGTATGAAGGTTTGTCAAACTTACGCATTGATGAAGCGGACGTTTTGTTTTTCCTTGATGTTGTCTCGCTGTTCACGAATATTCCGTTGGACTTGGTTTTGGATGGTGTGAGGAGAAGGTGGGATTGCATCAAGGATCATACTAAGATCCAGTTAGATCCTTTCATTCAGGCTCTTGAATTTGTTCTATCTTCAACTTTTTTTGTTTTTAATAGTATTACTTATAAACAAACATTTGGTACACCCATGGGATCACCTCTCTCGCCTATTATAGCTGACATAGTCTTACAAGATCTTGAGACTCACTGTCTGAATTCCTTAAATATAACTTTCCCTTTCTACTACCGTTATGTTGATGACATTTTAATGTCAGCTCCGAGAGAGAAGATTGATCTCATTTTTCATTGTTTCAACTCGTACCATCCGAGATTAAAATTTACTATTGAGATTGAAGAAGGTAGATCAATTAATTTTTCGGACACTTCGGTATCGGTAGTTAATAACAAATTGATAAATTGTTAAATTGGTATCGTAGACCAACATTTTTGGGCCGATATCTCAGCTTTTTATCACAACATCCAATAAGCCAAAAAATAGGGATTATCTATGGTATAATAGACAGAGCAGTTCTCCTTTCACATCCGACTTTTCATAAAGAAAATTTAACAACAGCAATCCAAATTTTATTAGCAAATGACTTTCCTCTGGATTTAATTTTTAAAACTGTAAAAAAGAGATTACATTATCTATTTACTAAAAAACTTAATTTAGTGAACAGTGAGTCAGATCTGGAGAGTGGATGTCAGGGTGGCACGAGAGTTTTTTCACATTGCCATTTGTTTCGGGCATTACTGATTCTATTTCTAAGTCGCTGAGAAGGACTGAATTTAAGCTCTCTTTCAGAATTTTTAACACTCTAAAGGGCTTCATTAGAGTCCATAAGGATAGTCTTGGTCATGACTCTTTATGTAATGTTATCTACAAAATAAACTGCTCATCGTGCGATGCTTCATATGTTGGACAAACAAGCAGAAAATTACGCACTAAAATTTTAGAACATCAAAAAAAAAATTTTTTCTAATTGAAACCGTCAATCGGTTGTGAGCAAATATCGTATTGAGTTTGGCCATGACTTCTTGTGGAACGATGTAGAGGTTTTGGACACAGAACGCTTCCATCAAAGAAGATTAATTTCTGAAATGATTAATATCAAGTTGCAAAAAAACAGCATAAATTTAATGACGGATACGGAGTTCCTAGATCCGATTTATACTTCACTACTTGAAAAGTTCGGCAGCTAATCACGTGTGCCTCTCCTACTACTCTTGACGTTTTTACCTTTCTTATTGCCGACTGCCTCTTGACATTGCCTATTATTATTGATGTGTCTATTGTGATGGTTGCAAGCCTGTGCGGTTTTCAATGTGCTACGCATCAGTAGGAGTTAATTTGATAATCTACCAGTTATCAGTGAGTTTTTCTAAGACTTTATATCAATTTTTTATGCTTTTATTGTTAATATAATCATTGATTTTTAATGACTAATTTAATGACTTTTAACTTTTGACTAATTTTTTTTGACAAGCATTTGTATTTATTTAAATTTGTTTTCTAATTGATTTAAATTATATCTTTTGACAAAATTAACTATATTTATCCTTTTCTCATATTTGCTTAGTTATTATGGATACGAAGATGACTTATTGATTGTCGATCTTTGTTTATTTTTTACTTGGCTTCTTTGTGTCGTGGCATATTGTTTGGCTGCCTGATTTCCGGCCGTTACATGGTATGTTTTAGCGGTATATTTATGTTGTTATTTGTTTCGAATTGTAAATACCAAAAAATCGAATTCAATTCTTATAATTTATTTGTAATAATTTTGTATCGTAGTTTGGCTGAAGATGATCGCAAAAATATATTCGATCGAAACGTTCCTGTTTATTTGAAGAACACAAATTGGTTTTTTTATCGCTTATTACCTGGGCACCACCTACACCTGTGGATTACAACGCCTTATTGGTCTCATTGTGTTGTTAAATTTATTATTAGCCGTTTATATATATTTTTTAATTATATTTTTTCTCATTTTAAAAAAGCGACTTTTTTTCTAATCAATGAATAAGAGCAGAAATAAGACATGTTGGTAGAGCAGGACAATTCAGCATTCTCTTAAGCTTTACTATTACAACAGCAGGTATTCCTTAGGAAAATTTACTTCAAGATTTTTTAAAGTAACTTTAAAATCTTATAGTATACTTGAAGTTTACTTTGATTCTATTAAGTTAACTTGAAGGTTTTTTAATGCTCCCAAAGTTTTTTAAGAAAAGTTTCTAAATAATTTATAAAACTTTAAGTTTCCCTGAAGTTTACTTTGATTCCATCAAGTTAACTTGACGTTTCTTCAAAGTTGCCACAATTTTTTAATAAAGTTTACTAAATAGCTTATAAAACTTGAAGATTACTTCTAGTTTTGTTTGAAAGTAGATTAAGATTCTTCTAAGTTTTGGAAAACTTGAAGTTTACTTTTAGTTTTGTTTGGGAGTAAATTAAGATTCTTTTAAGTTTTGGAAACCTTAAAGTTTACTTTTAGTTTTGTAGATTAACTAAGATTCTTTTAGTTTTTGGAAAACTTGAAGTTTATATATATATATATCAAATGTTGCTAGTAATCTAAGCTGCTCATAGCTTTCAGAAGACTTACAAGTTTACTTGAAAGTTTGTTTGCTAGTAAGATAATGTGCCAAAATTGGCGTTTTTGGTTATATTTACTATTATTTTGTCGTCAAAGTAAATTTCTTGCAAAATTATTTACACCACATCTGTTATCTTTTATCTATAATATGAATTTATTACGGTACCATTTTTCTCTAAACACACACATAAATACCATATTATAAATCAGTTGTATAAATTGATACTACTTATAAATGTATGAAATATAAGTTTATTTGAATTAAAATAGTAAGAAATAAACAATTTCATGAGATAAGTAACATGCCAAAGTGCGTGACTACGTTCTTGTCTAACAAAAATCTTATTTATATACAATTTAATTATTTATAATATGGTAAGTATGTATATAAAAAACGTAGCGTACTAAATATAAATTTATATTATAGATAAAAGATAGCACTTTAATGTAGCGTAAGTAAAATTGAAAAAAAAACATTTAGTTCGTCGCAAAAACTGCTAACTATGGCCAAAAATGCCAATTTTGGCACATTTAACCTCAAGTTTTTCGGAAACCTAACATGATAGCAGGTAATAAGCTAATTTCGCCGCCGGGATCGTTTTCAGCCAAAATATTATTCGAAAACACTTTGTATATTCAGGTCCCAAAACTATGTTGAACAGTAGGGGAGACCAGGGGCTAGTTGTGACACGGAGTTAGTTGTCAAACTGCTATTATCTTGCTTACTAAGTCTTGGAAACTATTCTTCTTTTTATTGTAAGTTGCTACTAGTTGTAGTTAGTAACGTGTACGAAAGAACTTTTCTTAAAAACATTATATATGATATTTACGAGCACTTTTGTAAAACTGGATATGGCAAGTAGATTTTTCTGATCTCGATTTCTTAGTAATTTCATTGGTTTAAAAATTTCTAATTGCAATTTTATCTTATGTATAGGAAATATGGTAGTTTTAAATAAGTTTTCCTATATTTATTTAATCGTCATCGCATCGCAGTTTATAAATATAATATTT